>NC_141226.1:24904498-25134498 GCF_054856515.1 Filicampus tigris | reverse complement strand
GTTGTGCTCAACAAGAATCGCGACGAGGAGGAGCTTGCGGGAGAGTGTCCTCTGCCGGCCATCAAAGTTTCTCTGGACTGGCTGCGCCTGAAGCCCGGCGTGTTCCACGAGGCCGCCGTGGACCAGAGGCAGCAGTAAGTCCGGCGCCGGCGCCTCTCCCTCGGCGCCGAGGACGGCCGCTGACTGTGTGTGACTCGTTGCCCTTCAGCGTCTGGCCCTGGCTGGTGTCCATCCTCAACAGCTTCCAGCCCAAAGACCAGCACGCGGCCACATGCTCAGGTACTCCTTCCGGCACTTTTCGGGGGACTGCTCGGGTCGGGTACCGAGCAAGTCTGCTGCCGTGGCGCTAGTCGCTCTGCTTCTTAAGGCCGTCGGTAAGGCGGGTATAGAGGGGTGTTACATCTCACGCGTGCGCGCAAGCTACTTTCAGGGTCAGCGCCGCGGCGTATCTTTCCGCTGCGACGTGCCGACAGTCGGCCCGACGTCGGATTGGGCTATGGAGGCTTTTTTAGCCTGTGCCGAATCCCGGAACGGTCACGCATTGACGTGACACTTTCCCCCTTGAGGCTTTTGACCTTCCCGTGGCTGCCGGTGTGGTCGGTGACTTTTCTGGAATGTTGTTGTTGTTGCTGTTGATGTGATCTCCAGTGACCCCGCTGCCGGAGGAGTTTGAGCTTCAAGGCTTCCTGGCTCTGCGGCCGGCTCTCAGGTATCGTCTGCGTGCGGCGACGCCCTCGACCGACACCCGCCCGCTTTTGTGACCGCCCGCCGACTCTTTCAGGTCGGTGGACTTCACCAGAGGTCACCAGGGCGTTCCGGTGGACCGCGACGCGCTGCTGCTGCGCACGCGTCACCAGAGGCTGGTCGCGCTGGGGAAGTGGATCGCCGACAACCAGCCGGGGTGAGGCGCCCCGAGTCGAGACTTCGGCCGAGAGGACTTGTCCAAGTCGGCTCGAGTTTAGTTATAGAGCGTGCTCGGGGAAAAAAACCCAACGACCGCCGCAGCAAAGTGCTGCTCATAGAATCCAACATAAAACATAAATCAAATGGCAAAACTACAAATATATGCGGACCCGCATATTTGCAGATTTCTTTTTGAATTGATTTTACAGGCACGGACACACGTGGCTGCAGTCGGAAAATGGTAATTGAATGAACGCGTCGTTGCGTCGTGCGTCAGCCAAGAGGGGGAGCCTCTGAGGTTCTAGTATCGAGTATTTAGTGCACCAGCGATGTCGGGCGGGACTCTGCTGAGTGACTTTTCCAGCCGTGACCCCGCCCCTTTCCCGCAGGCTCATCCAATGCCGCGCCGGCGAGAACGGCCTGCTCCTCTTCCTCAGCGACATTCCCGAGCAGGCCATCGAAGAGCCGGCCGAGAAGGAGCCCTGCGTGCTGCAGGAGGCGTCCAACGGCGAGCGGGCGCCGGGCGAGGGCGCCAACGCCGGCCTCAAGTCGGTGCTGTCGGCGGGAAAAGCCGCCAACCCGTGGCCGGACGGCGCCGAGCGGCCCGTCGTCACCTTCAAGGAAAACATCAAGCCGCGCGAGCCCGGCCGCGCAGCTCATCAGAAGGATGGCGGCAAGGAGCGGCGCGACTTGGCCAAAGGAAACGGGCTGGCGGCGGCGGCGGCGAGCAAAATCGAGCTGAAGCGAGACGGCAAGAGGAAGTGCGAGAGCAAGAAAGCTGCTCAGGAGAAAGTTCCCGAGGCTGGAAAACAGGTGGACAACGCGCTGCTTCAGACACTTCCTGGACAATGCGCAAATCTTTGTCATCTTCAGCCACCACCTGCTTGTCCTCCTTTTTTTCCTTCTGCAACTTGCCTCCTCCTCCATCTTCTTCTCGTTCTTCTTCTCATCCTTCCCCTTTTTCTCCCGTGACTCTTTTCGCTCATCTTGTGTCCTCTGTTGCTCAGTCTCCCCCTTCTCCTCACTCACCTCCCTCCTGCGTCCCCTCCTTCATCCCGCTTGTCTTCCTCCTCCCAGGTGAAAGCTCAAACAGAAGTGAGGAAGACTCCGGCAACTCAAACGCAAGCAGCCGCGTGCTCTTCCCAGTTCATCCCAATCCATCATCCCGGGGCCTTTCCGCCTCTGCCTAGTCGCCCCGGTACGTAGGTGCGCGCGTGCGCACGCACGCCGGCGCCGACGCACGACCCGTGAGCGCCCGTGTGGCCTTTTTCAGGCTTCCCGCCGTCCGCCTTCGTCATCCCTCCCCCGGTGGCCTTCCCGGGCCTGCAGGTGAATCCGGGCTTCGCCTTCTCGGCGGGCGTGTCGGTGGCGGGCCCCTTCCTGCAGCCGGCCGCGCAGGCGCAGGCGCAGGCGCAGGCGCAGGCGGGCTCGCAGGCGGCCGGCGGGGGCAAGCAGTCGCACATCCCGTACAGTCAGCAGAGGCCGGCGGGGCCCGGCCAGCAGCAGCAGCCCCCCCACCCCCAGTCCCACCCCCACTCCCAGCTGCAGGTCACGTCGCCCACCAAGCCCGTCCAGCAGGTGGCGATGGCCAAGAGTCCGCCACACCTGCAGCAGGTCAGTTGCGTTCACTTCCCGCCGCCGCGATGCCGCCGCCGACCGAGCTCCTGCTTTGTCGCCGCCAAGGGGTCCGCAGGAGTAATTCTGACTCGACAGCTCCTGGCTGGAGGATTGAGGATGACCAGAGTACAGTCTGGCCTATTTGCATGGATTGATTTTGAGACCCCCAAAATCCCATGTCGTTGCCCGACCGTTAACTCGTTCAGTACCAGACTTCCTCCCACGTGACTTATGAAAATGTCATTGGGATAGAACGAATTTTAGTAACGCAAGTGTTGTGAGTCGTAGCCGGCGATGGCGCCGCGCCGCTCTCAGTCTTGAGTCTTGCACCCGGCCAATCTTCTTTGGTGGTTCGTGGCAACGCAAGCGCAAAGTTGCATGCGCGTGTTCCTCCGCCGCCTCCTGGCCCGCACCGCAATGAGTAGTAGGCTCCACGCGGCCACCCTAGTCCAAGCAAAAGCTGCAAAATGCCGCCGCTTTCATCCATCCCTTTTGCCACTTGCTGTCCGCCGCAAACGACATGGCGGGTGCTCAGGTCACGGCCAATCGCGGCTTTTCAGTGTTTGCTCACGTGAGATACGCGAGCTGGGCCGCGATTGGTCGCGAGTCGAGCAACCGTGATGACATTTTGGTGTTTGTGAGGCATTTGTGCAGGACACGCAGCTGTGGAGTCCGAGTCAGGCGGCGCTGCTGCAGAAGCTCCCGGCGTCCGTTCAGATGTCACTCAAGCCGCAAACCTTCTACTTGACGCCTCAGGACGCCGTCAAAGTGTACGAACAGCAGATGGCGGCGGCGGCGGTGCCGCCGCCCGCCTCCAGCGCGGACAAGAAGATGAAGTTCCCGCCCTACTGGGATGCCGCCTCCTTCAGGCTTCCCGATGACAGGATGAAGCGGCCTCCCGAGCAGGACGCCGCCACCGGGCCCAGGGGGACCCCCTTTGAGGTGAGCCCAGCTGACAAAGGCGCTCTGGGATTTCACAGTGGCGTTCCAAACCTTGTCGAGCTTTTCCGTGTAGGGTTTCAAGTCGAGGTTAGGTTTTCAAAAGAGGTTGACGAGACTCGGTTGCTGGAGCGACTGGGCTTTGGGCTTTGGGCTTTGGGCTTTGGGCTTTGGGCTTTGGGCTTTGGGCTTTGGGCTTTGGGCTTTGGGCTTTGGGCTTGGGGCTTGGGGCTTGGGGCTTGGGGCTTGGGGCTTGGGGCTTGGGGCTTGGGGCTTGGGGCTTGGGGCTTTGTGCCGGTCTTTAGCTTTCCAAGAAGTTGCCTCGCAAGACAGGGTTAGGCTGGGCTTCCGTAATGGCTTTGAGAGCCTGGCTTCCGGCCGATATTTGACACGTACCTAAAGGAATGGTTATTTGTTTTCATACGGCCAAATAATCAAGCTCAGCGCGTTCTCGGCTCATTCCTTGCAATTCCCCTCGATAATGTCCAACCGTTGGGTGCCAAGGCGCATGTAAATTAGCGTCTGGCTGGTCAAACTCAGATGAAAGACCAAATGGGTCAGCGTGAGTGCAAGAGAAGCACTATTTGCAATCCCCCCCCCAAATGGAGTGCTATTTCCATCCTCCAGTCTGTGCCAAAGCCATTGTCACTGTCTCCAAACATGCGTCTTAACCTGAGAGCACGGCCGGCCGGTTGTCGCGCTGCATAGTCCACAAGCGCGTCGTCTGTTTCGCCGCCGTCGTCACTTATTTCAGAGTTCCCGCCACCTTCCGCCAGTACCGCTTGAAAAAAAGTCCAGCATATCCCACCGGCGCTCACGACACCGTCACTCACGCGTGTGTTCTGATGCCTTTCATCGGCTAAGAGACGGAGAATTGGTTTGAGGAAAAAAGAACGAAAAGGAGGTCCCCGCCCTCCTGGCTGTGAAGTGTAGAAAGAAGCAACGGACGGCGGAGAAAGGCGGCGGTCAGGCGCCGCCGGCCCAAATGGCTTCAATGTTGAGCGGGTCACTTTGATTCTTTTGGAGAAGGGCCCAGCCCGGGCCACGGTTGGAAGGCGTGGCTCGCTCCGGCGCGCAGGTGAATCTCGCTGACTTGCTGTGGCTGTTTTCCGCCTTTTCTGCTGCCTCTTCCCGCTTTTCTCCTCCCGCCGCTCAGGGGACCTCGCGCTCGCCTCTTCTCCCTCCCGACCTGTTGAGCTCTCTGGCCGCCCGCGTGGAGGACGAGGACCAGCTGCTCTTTTCTAAGCCTCCCGATTTCTTCCGGGCTCTGTCCGCTCCTCTTAGCGCGCTACCCGGACCCAACATGTTTGTACGTAGTGCCGTTGCCGTGGTTCGTTCCTCGCTCCTCCAGCCGGCCTCCGCGGCTGCGTGACGCGCCGCCGCCGTCCTTCACCGTGTCTCCCTCTTGCTCCTTTTCCTCTTCCCCAGCTGCCCAATCACAGCAGACAGACGGACGGCGGCCCCGAGGCGCTCGGCCAGTCGTCTTCCCTCTTGCCCGCGCAGGTTAGCCCCGCCTCCCGCCTCGCCGCCACCTGGAATCGTCTCGCGCGGCAAATCCCAAGATGCCGTTCATTCGCGATCACTCCTCACATTTCACATCCACGTGTGTGCGAGGAGAGGACCGCCAGCAGCAGTGTGGCTTGTTGATTTCTTGTCAGATTAGCACATTTTTTCTTAACCCACTAAGGCTTAAAGCGCCTGGCAAAACATCCCCCTAAAACTTAAGGCCGACTTCGGACACACCCTCTAAAGCCTCACGTTTTCCCGCGATTGGAACGCCTCCAAAAGAATTTCTCCGCGATCTCAGCCCGTGTAGCAGACAGAAACCGCATTTGAGAGCTGAGACGTGTGGCTTTCACACAGGCACGCAGTTTATTAGTATTTACCCTTTCCATCCAAAATGGAAAAATCAAGTGTCGGTGCGAGAGAAGCACTATTTTGAATCCCCCCTCCCAAACCATCCTATATTGTGTTCCAAAGCCCTCGGTATCGCCATTGTCTGCAAACATGTCTTAACCATATCTCACGTTCGACTGGTTACGCCGGTTCAAAGTCCACAAGCGCGTCGTCTGTATCGCCGCCGTCACTTATTTCGCGGTCGCCGCGATCGTCTGCGTCCGCCATTACTGCTGCTTCATTGGCGAATTGGTTCCAAAAAAATGACGTATCCGCTCTCTCGGCTCTAAAGATAAAAAAGACGCAGCAGCGCTCCCGGCTCAAGTGGTGGAAACGCTCCTGGCCCAAATGGGGGGGGGGGGGGGGTGTGTTACATTTCCAAAAAGAATTCTCCTTTGTCAGTCATAAAATGTTTTTCTTGAAAACGTGTTGTTTTTTATCATGAAGATAGAAATAATACCACTTCCTTATCGCAGTATAATGTCTTTTATTCCATAAATAACATGACTTTTACCCAGGAACACTTTTTCCAATTCTGTCTAAACTTTTATCCTTGTGTGTGTTTTTTGTTGTTGTCTTTGTGTGTGTGTGTGTGTGTGTGTTCATTTGCATGCGCGTCAGGAGTACAACCAGAACAGCATCTTCAGTCAGGCGTACGGGAAGAACATGGCGCCCGGCTCCAAGTGTGACGCTCCCATGATGCACCAGGAGACGTCGCTGTACTCTCTGTTCGAGTGGACGCCGTGGTCGCCCTCGCTGCCCGCCAGCTCAGGTGCGTAGCGTAGCGCCCGCCCGCACACGCGCACGCGCCGGCCGCCGCCGCCGGCTCACTGGCCGCTCTCTGATTGGCAGATCACTCCACCCCGGCCAGCCAGTCCCCTCACTCGTCCAACCCCAGCAGCCTGCCGTCCTCCCCGCCCACCCACACCCACACCCACAACCACGCGGCGGCGGCGGCCACCGCGCCCTTCTCCAACTTCGGGCCCATCGGCACGCCGGACAGTCGCGAGCGCAGAGCGCTCGATCGCTGGAAGCCTGACAAGACAGGTGCGCTCCAAAATGGACATGGCCTCGGGCTTTCGGGGCGCAACTTTTTGGACTTTGGCCGCTCATTGGAAAGCAATATGTGTCGCGATGGATGGAAAATGCCTTCGACAAAATGTCGGATAGAAACAAACGCCAAGTGCGGCATTGCGCGTGTCGGAGGCGGCCCCCGAACACGGGCGCCAAGCCGCTAAACCGACAAAGGCGCGGCATCCGATCCGATGAAGGCGTGAGCGCGCGTAGCCCCTTTCAATCGGATGGCCGTTCGACTCGGTGCCCGCCAGCTCGCGATGGGCTGATATTGCGCATGCACGCTAAGCCCGTCGAAACCGCCTTTGCGTTAGCCCCGCCCGATCGGACTACGGCAAAAATCAGTCCCTCCCGAGACGCTTGCTCAACGCTCAGGCCTGCACTGCGAGAGCGTCTGAAGGAAGGCCAATCGGGGTGTTGGAGTGGCTCTTCTTTTTAATTAGGTTGAACAGATCTTGTCAAGCTCGACCGAAATGAAGCGCTCCTATCCAGCCGCGCGAACTTCCCAAAGCTCTTTCTTTGACTTTTTCACCGCGGCATTTGGTCGGATGCGTCGATCTCCACCACCACCGACGTCGTCGTCAGCTTGTACTTTTGCCTGTTGTTCAGGTGGCTTCGGGCTGGACTATCTGCCGGCCGCCGCTCCGGACGCCGGCTGGCGCCAAGCCCCGCCCGGCGGCGGCAGCTCCTGGACCAATCAGGAGTCTCCCATGGAAGAGTCGTCCTCCAGCGTGCTGCTGGACAGCTTCAAGGTAGCGAAAGCGCGGAAGGCCGGCACCGTGCCGTCGGACCGTTGTCAGCCACAGCGAATGGGACCCGGGGCCGAAGGCGCAAAGCTGCAATCGTTTTGCCCAGGTTGGGCTTGGGCGGCGGCCCGACGGTTAAGGCTCACTGATGCGCGACGATGCAATCGCGAGTCATTTTGCAAGGAACTCTCAGCACTTCTTCAAGTTGTTGCAAACCTTTTGCTCGCGTAGACCCGCTCCTCTAATGGTCGTAGCAAGTCACCTGCGCGCGTTTCAATACATTGCGCGCGTGTGGAATTTCCCCTCTTGAGCCGAACTTGGACTGTTTTTTTTTTGCGTTTGCAGTCGATCTGGTCGAGCTCGATGATGCAGCCCGGCCCGTCGGCGCTGGAGCAGCTCCTGCAGCAGCAGAAGCAGAAACAACAGCGAGGACACGGCGCCATGAACCCGCCGCACTGATCGCCCGCACGACGACATCATGGCTGCCACACTTTGACGAACGCCAGCGACCGTTGGTGGACGCCGGGGGGGAGGCGCGACCCCCTTACCCCCCAAAACACCAGGATGAGACTCCACTCGGACGAGGCCGCTGAAGGGGAGCGGGCCGATGCCGACGCGGGCGATGCGGGACCGCGCGCATGTCATCATCGCTAACTCAACAGGCGTACGCACGCACGCACGCACACACGCACACACGCACACACGCACACACGCACACACACACACACACACACACACAGACAGAACAAAAGCACACACGCACACCTGTGAGTGGACAGGCAGGACTGGTTTGTCCACGCCAGACGCCCTCCCAAGTCCACCCGAGGCGTTTTTGTGGCCTCTTTGCATCTTTGGCAAATATGAGGGCGAGCGAGGCCCCTGCCGCGGTCGGGTGACCCCAAGATTGAATTCCTCACTCGCTTCTTTCCTTGCAGAGGAAGACGACGAGGACGTGGAAAAATGCAAATGGTGGGAAGGCCGGTGTGCCGCATGTACAAAATGGTGTAGTTAGTGATTTGTCGTTGGCCATCTTTTAGCAAGACAGCTGCTGTAATAATCCCGCTCGCTAGTTTAGCCCGCGTTCGCTTTCCTTCCTCTTCGAGCAGACGGGAAGTCGCCCGGACCGAGACTTTTTAACAAAGACTAGTCACTTTTTAAGCTAAATGGCGACAGACGACAAAAAGTCGCTGGCTTTTTAAATGTGAGCATCATCGAGGAAAGCGAGGTCACCTGACGGCCTACCCGAAGCCCCGCCTCCTCTCAGTTGCACCGCCATTAAGAGGAATCGCTCGCAGATGAAGGTGACCGTCGTCAATATCCCAACGCTACATTGACAAAACGTGGCAACTTTTAAATGCGCATAATTGCGTCAGGAAGACAGTGAAGATCCTAACGCTCACTGGTCGTCCTGCCTTTTCTTCTTTCTGTGTCCTTGCTGCCAATAAATAGGAACTTTCATCCTACATGCTCAGTCCCTGTGTGTGTGTGTGTTGGGTGGGGTCATGAGTATTGTAATACAGTAAGCTGCCGCCGGAAGACCTCATTAGCATTGTTGACACTCCCTGCGCACGCGCTGACATTCGGATTGGGATCGCCGCCGCCGCCTAGTGGACGTGCACTTACACTTTTTGTTTTTTTTAGAACCCCAAAAATTAAGGGCTGGGCGAAGCTAATAACAGGTTGCATCTTTTCGAGAGCTTGTCCAGGCCTCTTTGGTGAGTTTGGGGGATTTTCAGCATTTTTTTAAATGTCTGATTATTATTGATCATACAATTTTGTCCTACTGTGTGTGTATGAGAGAATATTCGTGGTTGGGGGCCGGCAGAAGGATGAAGGAAACGATTGGCCGTCAGTACCGCCCCCTAACACCCCTCCAGCCAGCCAATGGGGAGCCTCGCTGCCATTTGAATGATTGCCTTGGGGGGGAAAGGAGCACGCGTCTGTTGTTTGCACCTGATCACCGCTCCATTGTTTGCTGCCCGGCGGGGGGGGGCCGGTTGCCAGCCACCCATCCGTTGATTTGTCGAGGTTGTCAGAAAGCGAAACCTCGGCGCGCGCACATTTGAAGCGGGCGCGGCGCTGGCTGTAACCGCAAGTGGCGCTCACAGGAGAAGCAGCAGAACAGCTTTTTCCTTTCAATATCATCGGGCTCTACGTCGGAGAGTTTTCCTCCAAACGTTTGGAAAGTGTCGCCATACATACGAGGGTTTTGCGGAGGCGCGCGCGCGCGCAAGTCGTCGTCGAGCTGCGTTCTTTTCACCAGCTAGTGTGTCCTGTCGTCCGCTTTGGGACGTGACCCGATGAGAGGCTTAATACATGTGGGTCTGATGCAGTGAGGTCCCTGCCGCACCAGATGGCGCTGTTGAGCACTATGCCGGCTCAAAAATAATTGTGAATAGAATCGGTCTTCTTTTTCATATGGATAATCGTTTATAAAATATTTGACCAAGAATAATATGCAATAAATACCAATTATGTTGCTTAGGCAGTTTGGTGATAGACATTTATGCAGAATACAAAGGCGTGCCGCTTTACCGAAGCCAAAGCCAAGTTCAATAATGTAAGAAGTGATGAGCACTAAATCATAGTGCGCATGTGCCAAACTGCTCTCAATCGACAGCCACGGGGCCACATTAACTGGGCCCATCATCCAATCAACACATCGGAGTGCAATACGTGACGCGCCGTGACGTCAAGACATATTCACGAGCTCCGTTTTTTGCCGGATGGCAATATACAGCAGTAAGCTAGGTTGGTTTTCATCGGGAGCAAAAAGACAAGAATAGCAAACCAACAATACGAATGAAATAGATTCGTTGATCAAGGGTCAATTTAGTAGCCCTTTGCCACTTGAGCGAAAATGAAACGTTTGGGACCGCATCAGCCGGTGGACATTTAGACACACTTGCAAAGACAAAGTGTGATGCGGCTACAGTGAGCAAAAGAAGAAACGGAGAGGGGGGGAAAACCACTCCGGCAGTTATGAAGAAAGCTTGTGATGGCTGAAGTGGAGGAGAGAGCGGTCACTTTATAGTATGTAGGCGGACAGCACACTTTTCACTCAGTTCAGCAATCAAATCAAGCTCGAAACTGCAGCTCAAGTAAGTTGACAGAGCCGAGTCTCTGCTGCAGCTGATTTATGACAACTTATCCGAAACGGTGTCACTGCTCAAAATGACCACAGCTGAGTCCGAGAGAAACTTTTCAACACTCAAGAGGAGGATCAACAAGGCACTTGGAAGAAGCACAGCAGCGGTGAAATGCCCTGGCCATGTTGTCCATTGAAAATGAATCCCTTCATGAATTATTGGGACTTCGACAGCCAGTTATTGACAAGTTTGCCTTGATAAAAGATCGACATGCATCCTTCATATTGAAGAAATGAACAACACTGGTAAGTAGCATTTTTGTTTTCAAGCACTCAAAGAATTGATTCATAGCCTTATTTTGCAAGGCTACGCTATGTAAGGCCTTATTTTGTAAGGCTATGAATAAAAATGGATTGTGCTTTTGAATTCGAATTTCTTGTGTAGGTTTTGCTGCTTGTGAATGTAAAGTGTAAAGTGCAAACTGCAGACTCTTGTGCCCCACTCAACTTGTCATGCCAGAGACGCCACCGGTCAATGTAGCGCGCGTATCATAGCATGTTAGCACGGTAGCAGCCACGGACGGGTAACGCACCGAATGCATGTGGAACGTTACTTTACTGCACTGTGGAAGGTGTGGCCTGCTACTTGTCCATATGCGTGTGGAAGACGCGTGTGCAACTGGCTGTGTGCTGTATGACATGCTCCCGCCGTGCGGCACACGCATGCGCGCATCGCTGGTGACAGGGGGCAGGCAGGCCCGCCCCCTCCCCCTCCCCCTCCCCCGGCCCCGCCTGCACTTCCTGCCGCAGCATTGACTTTTCCCCCGCCTTTTTTTCACTCCACGTCATCAACACCTTTTGATTCCACCGAGGGCCGGCGACCCGACCCCGCCTCCACGACGCCCAACGGGCCCTCCCCCTCCCCCTGCCCCTCCCTCCTCCCTCCTCCCTCACATGTGCAACAAGTCCACCTAAGCGGCGGCGTTCATCGCGTCGCCTCCATGGGAACACTGACGTCACACTTTGAGCACTGCGGGGGGCCAGTGCTGCATGGCGACCAACAGAGGGAGACATAAATGACAATCATCTTTGTTGGCGGAGTTTGCCAAAACAGGAGAAGCAAAAGTTGTTGCCGGCAAAGCCGAATGGCGGCGGTGGAGCTTCTGCGGCACCGTCGCCGCTCGACAACGCCGCCGCTCGACAACGCCGCCGCTCGACAACGCCGCCGCTCGACAACGCCGCCGCTCGACAACGCCGCCGCTCGACAACGCCGCCGCTCGACAACGCCGCCGCTCGACAACGCCGCCGCTCGACAAATACGTTTGACTTGACTAGACTTGACTTGTCTTTGACGCGACGCTACGCCTTTCGGACGTTTTCAAGTCGCCGCTGACAAAAATAACCTTGTGGTTTTGGGTGATTAAAAAAAAAAAAAGGGTTGAAATTGCTGGCCAGTGCGATCTGCCGCCGGCGTTTGTGCAAGCGCGTGCGTCCCAGCAAAGATGCGCCGCGCTCGTGGGCAGCCAGTCAAAAGGTCAACGTAGTCCTTGTGCTCGAGCCACAAAGAAAGACAGTGCAACTCTGCCTCTATCATTTGATTTCGATGGATTGCAATTGATCTCGGGGGAATGTGGAGTCACACGACGAGACTTGGTTTTGCTCACGTGCGGGCTTGCGGCTAAGGAGGTCACCGCGGCTTACAGAGTGCCCATCAGTCGCCTTTCTTATTAAGCTCATTAACGCCAATGTGACCGCAAGCCACGCCCACTTGGACCCTGTGACCCCTGAAAGGGGCAAAGAGTCTCTTGGCAAATGAGTGAGATGCATTTGTTTGATATTTCAGAGAAAGGAAAAAGAAGGAGAGGTCAATTTCCACTCAACAGTGCTGATGGGCCACACGTGATTGATTTTGTGCCAGAGGCTGCGGGCCGGTGCAAATTTGAACACGGACCGGACTTTGGCTGTGTGAAATGGCTCTATTCGGAAATGCAAGATTTGTGATGGCGGGCACCCGCCCGGTGCGTCGGCACAGAAGATTGACTTCAAACTTGATCTGCGCGGGTCAGGACAGGACAGGACAGGACAGGACAGGCCAGGCCAGGCCAGGCCGAGGACATGAGCGCAAAAGTATGAGCCCTGTAAAGGTGTAAAAATGGGCCCAAATTTGGATGTTAGCTCACGTCCCGTTGCTCTTGCTAAGGCACTGCCATGAATTTGTTTGGACGTCTCGGGACGCTACGCGTGCCTCCCGATTTTCCTAGCCGTAGGTCAAACGTACTGGAATTGGATTTTGTTTTCCACCGTGGGGCGGCTATCGGGACATTTTTCATTCGGTTTTATTTTTGTATATTGCTGCATGACAAAGTTAAAATATCACAATTTTCAGCAGGCTCGTGGTGAGTTTTGGCGTCTGTTTCGCTCCCCAAAAGATGCAATTCAGAATATCAGAAAGAAAAAAAGAACTGATCACTCGTAGCGAAACAACGGGGACCTCGCAGTGGTCGCTGCTCGGGTGCTAATCAAGCAATGAAAATCAGACATTGCTTTTGAATTGTGCTTCAGAAGAATTCTTTTGAAGCATGAAACAAGTCTGGACAAAAGCCTTTGCGGAGATGGCAAATCATTTGTGTGCGCTCAGTAGCACTGCAAATGTCTCCAGTCTTGGAATGGTGGGCGAAAAGCAGCCGCGGTGCTGTGCGATGACGCGGCGTGTGAACTCAGCCAATGCTGACGCGAAGAAGCCAGGCGTCTCTGGAGATGAGGAAGAAAATGTTGGAGAAGCACGTGAAAGGAAAAGGCAGCTCCGCGCTTCCCAAAAGTCCCAACGTTCGCCGCCCCCCCGGACGGCCGCAGGAAGTAAACGGACGACGAATGGAAGGGAGGCCGAATCGGAAGAGGCCGAATCGGAAGAGGCCGAATCGGAAGAGGCCGAATCGGAAGAGGCCGAATCGGAAGAGCCCGTCGCGGCGGCCGGAGACGACAACGCTGGACTCCGAGGCCGAGCTTTGTCTCTTGCCCCGGGCCCCTTTCAGGAGTTTGCTTTTTCTAATCGGAGATATCGGACAAAGGACTGGACCAGTCAGAAGCAATGTCTGATTTGCGTTGCTTCATTTTCCTCCCACTTGTCTCACTTTTGTCACATTCAACTGACTTCTGCTTTGTCCTTCGACCAACCTTTTTGCCCACGTGCGTTCACGTACTGGACTGTGTGCGTGTGCCTCCTGTGTGCGTGTGTGTGTGTGTGCGTGCGTGCGTGCGCGCGCGCGCATGCGTGTTTTGGGGATGTGCGTGAAGAGGAAGTGATGATGGCGGTTGTGCAGGTGCGCTCGTCTGCTCGGGACTTCCTCATCCTTCGCTTTCCCAGACAAGTACAAAGTGGATGATTTTAACTTTGACTTGACTTCTCATCGCTTGGGCAACTTTTCTTTGGGAAAGTCAACAACTTCTGCACAGAGCTTTTTCTTCAAGTGTCAAACCTTGCATTCAATTGTGTGTGTGTGTGTGTGTGTGTGTGTGCGTGTGCATGTGGTTTGCGAAGAAAAGATTGCATCTCTCTTGTTGGGAAATTCCCAGTTCTCTCACATGCACACTCACGCACAATAGTAGTACACACAGTGGAGTTAAAAAAAAAAAGACAAAGAGAAGAAAAATGCTGAAAGAAGTAGAAAGGTTTGCACATAATATACATAACCCACATCAAATACACATGCATGCCTGTGGTGCTTGCAAGTTGTCAGTGTGTGTGTGCGTGGGTGTGCGTGTGCGTGTGTGTGTGTGTGTGTGTTTCTAAAAATAGAATTGGGCAAAGTAGGCCAGGTTCCTCCCTGCTCAAAGTTGGAAAGTTTCCCTTTGGACCTTACAAGGAATTGGAAGTGAAGGGGCCTCCAAATACACAAACAGCGGCACACTCTCGCCTTCGCAATTCCAGCAAATGTGCCAAATGAATTTAGAAATGCTAGTGAACATGCTAAGAGAAGTTAGCATTGTTTGTGAATGCGCCAACAGGATTGTAAAAATGCTAGCAAGCATGTTAACACATGTTGACAATGCCAATGCGAAAGCTAGCAAGCAGTGACCATGCTAATCAGGATATATTAGCAATGCTAATTGACATGCTAAAAATGTGTATGCATGCAGTTGAACATGCAATTTAAAGTTGTGGAAAATGCCAACCGTGACATCTTTGGATTTGTGGGAAGATGTGTTTTCAAGTGTTGTACGAGTGTTTTTGTGCGTTGTCGTTGTGTTGGGTGAGTGTGTTTGCGTACGAAAACCTTTTGTATCCGGGTATTTTTGTACACTGAATGTGTGTGTCCTGTGTTAGTGTTTCTATATATGTGTGTTTATTTATAGAAAACGGAAACTGTCGCCCCATTCTGCTTATTTCAGACTCCAGTCCCCAATTTCCATTTTGCCCGTGGCCGCCATTTCACAACGCGTGCGTGCGTGCGTGCGTGCGTGCGTGCGTGCGTGCGTGCGTGCGTGCGTGCGTGCGTGCGTGCGTGCGTGCGTGCGTGCGTGCGTGCGTGCGTGCGAGCGAGCGAGCGAGCGAGCGAGCGAGAGTTGAACAAAGATACAGTGTTTGTGTGACACACAACGTGAACATTTTGATTGACTTCCGATTTCCATAAGTCAACATGGAAAATTCGTGCGTGTGAATGCGCGCGTGTACGTGTGGGAGGACTGACGACTCTCATGAAGGAAAAACATGAAAAACACCCAAAATGTTTTGGTTTTGATTGAATTGTCATTGGCCCGATGCTAATTTTAATGTACTTCTATTAATCATGTTATATTTTACATAAAAACTGAGTTGTGTATCGACCGGCATAAGACGTGCCGCCATCCAGTGTCTGTACGCTGTATTACACCGTGTATTAAATAGCTATGAAATTAGCACAAGTTAAGTATTACATTGAACTGAGCTTGAACACGAAAGTGCATTGAAAGGGAAGGGATCCATTTTCGTGAACTGCAGTTGTAATGTTAATGGATCAAACATTTCGTTTCTGGTGGTGGCGTGTCTGCCGAGACCGGCAAAATGGATGCGATGAAACGAGTCCCAATGCTAATGAGGTCGACGAACGTGTCATTTCGAGAAGCAGCCAGCAGGTGGAGACAAAGCCTTGAGCATCATCTCTACTCCGTCACATGTGCCTCCAACTTTTCACTCCAGTAAGTTGCAGGTGAAAAATAGGCGACTCTCCAAATAGCACATAGAATGGCCACCAGGGAAACGCAGAAACATGGCAGGCCTAAGTGTCCAATAAAATAAACAACAACTAAAAAGTCATTGAATTGTTGGTGGGAGCATGAACACTGCGCTTCAAGAACATTGAAGTAAATAAAGGACTTCAATGATTCGATTAAAGCACATGAAATGAAAAACAACGTACTTCAAAACAATTTTAAAACACAGTTTAAAATGCAAGCGTATTTAAATGTACTGTACCTGTTGCACCTGCAAAGTCGAAATGTACTGTTCCAACAAAAACTTTCAACCATTTTTCACGTATGCTTAGCAACAAGCTTCATTCTAATACGTTTGATTGAATTTCATGTTTTTATTTTACTTTTCTATCGTAGCACATGAAATGATTTTTTCATTGAAAAAATGACAATTTCTTTTCTTGTGAAATGACAGCTTTCTTCTTTTTTTTCATGTCATTTGTTTGTGTAGAGAGATTGTTTTGTCCCCCTGCCTCCCAACATGGCTTTGATACACTTTTGAATTCTGAGTCAAATATTCAATTGTGGCTTTTTAAAAAGCCAGAACAATAGCAAAGGGAAAGTGCTGCATGAAAAAGATTGATTCTGGTACAAAAACGTCACCCTTTCACAAATGAAAATACAAAAAACAATATGCAATGACCGTACGAATAAACCGTAGTGACATTCTTCCTTTGTTTATAACCCGCACAAGCACTTTTGATAACCAAACTCTAGAAAAATGCTGTCTGCAAAAAAGCTAAAAAATAAAGTAAGTAGATGGACGTGCACTGCATTGACTTGTTTCTCACCTTCCGTACAGGACGGAACAGATTGGAGCATTTTGATCTTTAGGGTGACCTGTGCGTGTGTGTGCACGTTTGTCAGTGTTGGTGTAGGAAGGCAGCAAAAGTACCTGAGGGAGCGTACTGAGCCCCTCCCCCACCTGCAGAGCCCCCCCCCCCATGAGGACTTGAAAAGAAAACACCTCCTCTCATTGTCATGCATGCTCTTCTCATGCAAACAAAGCACCGCGCACGCATACACACATGCGCAATGTGGGCGTGTGTTTCGCTTGTAGCAGGAAGTGTTGCACAAACGGTTCCAAAATAAATGTCTTTGTATTTTGGGACATAACTCAGTGGTGCGACGTGGACGTGTTCATTCAACTCTCAAACTTCACCAGAGTCTTGCAGGACGGACAAAGACATAGGAGGACGTTTTTGAGTCAGCGGGGACCAACGATGTGGTCTTGAAGGTGACAGTTTCTACTGAACTACACGGGAAAGTTGAAGGAACAAAGGGGGGGAGGGGGGGGGTGTAGGAAGAAGTGATGAAAGTAACAATTAAGAAAAAGGAGGTGTTGAAGGAACAAAGAGGATATCTCGGAGGGGTATATGCATAAGAAGGAACAATGAAGTTTGGCTGAAAAGGGAAGTGTTTGAAGGAGTTCTTGGAAGAGATTTGGGAGAAGCAAGAAGGAGCCGGGAGAAGATTGCGAAGGGTTAGGAGGGCACGTTGAGGACAAGAAGGGATGCTTGTCATGTTGTGTGCGGCCAAGGTGAGCCGGAGGAATGCGGCGCCTCGGGCTCCAGCTACTTTTTCAGCGTCTGCAAACAGAAAGTGACCAGACCAGAGAAGAAGACGTCAACGTTTGTCAGCTCGGAATGAAGGCGGGAGCGGTCGGTCAGGAGGTCGCCCGCCGACCGGGGACTTGCCATGATCGGTTAGCATTAAGCTAAACGGCTTCCCTTTCAGTCAACTTGAGGTGTTCCTTGTTGTTCAGGACTTACGACAAAGCAAAACGCTGGCTCGCATCGCAAGGCCGTGGAGCGAACGCTGCCGTTGCCGTTTTGCCTCCCGTTGCGGGGTGACGTCGTGTCAAGCGAGGCCTTCTTGTCTTGCGGCCAATCTGGACCGCTGCGCTGCGCTAGTCACCTGGCCAGGGCGGAGCCACCTGTGAATTAACAGCAGAGTAGCATTAGACAGATTCAGTAAGCACCAGTAGACGGACGCACGGAAGTGCTACTTCCCAAAAATATTCTCCCAAGCCACTGCAACATTAGGCACTGACCGGTTACACAACCTTTATCGCCGCGTTTGAAGAAAAAGGCTACTTGAAGATGTCATTCCGATATAGTGCACGTCACCGAAATTACAAAAAAAACAGATAAATGTTGACAACAAACGGTTCTACAATCTTTAACTCACTTCAAAGTTGCATAGAAGTGAACCAACCGTATTGAACAAATCGGCTGGAGTAACACACACCGTTGACCATTTTATAGTGTGATTCTTTTGCATACCACTAGGGGCAGCCCGAGAAGCGCGCGCGCGCGCACACCCACACACACTTGTTGTGACTTTCAGTTCGTCCCATTGTACGATATTTCTATTAAAAAAACGAATGCATTTCTTAATATTCTCTATTAGTCTGGGGCTATACAACACAGTTCTATTGTCCTAAATTATCAATATGCATAAAAATGGTTTGGGTGGCAGGAATGATTTAATGGCATTTAAATTCATTGCGATGGGATGGGGGGGGGGAGTGATCCGTGTGTGTGTGCGCGTGTGTGTGGGCGTGCGTGTGGAGGGGTGTGCATGTCTGTGTGTGCGGATGGGGGCGGGGATCTTGAAAGGGGAGCTCTTGTCAGTGAAACTTGATGCTCGGCCGCAGTTGCGATCGGCCAGCCGCGCTTTACGAGGCACCGACGTCGTCAGCGTTTGAAATGACGGGCGGCGGCGGCAGCCAATCGGCGCTCGCTGCAGCAGGCAGGGCCAACCTGCCTCGGCGTCGACTCGCTCGACCAATGGGAGTCGTCGCGAGCGTCGGAGTGCGTCAGTCAACGCGGGCCGTTTTGTTCGGCGAATTAAACGCCCCTCCCCCTCTAATGGCGGCCGTCTCTTTGCCCCTTCTCGTGTTCCGCTGTTAAAAGCCATGTGTACTAAAGTCGGTAAGGAGGTCCATGTTGTGTTTCAAGAATGTCCACGAGCACACGATGTTGCTTTTTATTTTGGGGCGGGGAGGGCACTTGTCTCGTCGCACGTGTTGTGTCGCACTTTTGGCACTCAACAAAAGAAGCAAACGAAGCCACGCGCTCGCCCGCCTCGTTCACTCTCGGTTCGTCTTGTTTCGTTTGGAATGACGGGCCGTCGAACTTCGTCGTCGTCGGCTGGGAAAAGACGAAAGAAGGCGAAGAGGGAGAATTGCGCCATTCGCAGACGACGGCGGAGAGGGAGCCTCAAGATGGCTGCCGGTCGCTTAGGGGAGGGGCGAGTGGAGAGCTCAAATGGCGGCGGTGGCGCTCCACTTACTTTTGGTCCCGACTCTCGAACGGCGCTTTTCTCCCGAGTTGCGGCCCGGCGCCGGCACGCGATGACGCGGCGCGATGTACAAAAGCGTCAGCCGTCGTTAAAATTTGCGGAGAAGTTGACATTTTGGCGTCGTTCTCGCCAAATTCTTTTCCCTCCGCATGAGTGGGCGGGACTTGCGGGCCCGTATGTCGCCGCCTCATTGGTCCAGACGAACATCAATCAATCAAATGGTGCCATATGTCACCCGCGCGGAAGCTATCCGCCATATTTAGTGCGTAAATCGACGCAGACGAGTGAATTTGGCCTTCCCGGTGCAGCGGGCTACCATTTTGTGCACTTGAGTCGCTCACAATGACATTTTGGAGGCGTAAAACGCCGAGCATCGACGTGGGCGGGAGGAGGCGCGGCCCAGGACCTTCGTAATTCGAGCCGTTGTTCGAGCGAGAAGCCCTCTAGCGCGAGGACAGCCAATCAGAGAGAGCCAAGCCGTCCTCGGCCCCGCCCACTAACCTATATCAACCACTCGGCCGCCAGCTTGCTCGGCCATTGGCACAATAACACACTGAACTCCGCCACCGAGGAATTACTTTTGTCCGGCTCCCTTCTCGCCTGCTTTATTTTACTTCCCCGAAACAATGGCAGACGCCAAAGTTGACTCCGCGTCGGAACTCTCAGCCAAGGTAAGAAGAAGAAAACGACAACTGATTTCTTGTCACGGTGCGTGAGCTGCGCGCTAAGCCGCTCACCTCCACAAAGCTGCGCGGGCTACACGCGTCACTTTTTATTTGTATTTGACAAAAATCTATATTGATATGCTGTTGAAAAAGAAACCAACGAAAAAGATCTGGTGGCGTCTGCGCCCGTCCGGCGTCCGAAGAAGCGAGCGCCAAACGTGTTTTGCGAGCATCTCGGCCGCTTCCAGATGTCACTCGAATGACGCCAGCTCAGCCTCATTGTCTGCCTGCGACTCGCGAGCCGTCTTTGTTTATACGAGCGGCTCGGTTCCGCTCTCACAAGAACCGGTGGACGAGCCGACCCGCACCGGGGTCCGAGCGAGGAGGCGTAGGGATGTTGAAAAACGCTGTCGCGGGGCGCCAACCGACTGAGCTCGTTGTCCTCGCTCGGTTCCGGTGCCTAAAGTTCCTTTGAATGGAGCCGCTGTGTTTGTTGACGGGCTCGGGTTCGGCGGCGCGTGCACGCTCGCTCACGCGCGGCTTCGTTTTGGCGCTTCCGCGTCTCCCTGGGAAGCTTTACATTGGTTATGGCCTTTAAAAAAAATGTGTGTGTATGTATATATATATATATATATATATATATATATATATATATATATATATATTCTTCTTGGTTCTCAATGGCGGCTAATGCGGAGCACTTAGGTGCGTGCGCGTGCGTGAGCGGAGGTGTGATGCGTCGTGCACGCGCTTTGTGTTGGCTTTCACAACCTGCTCAAGTTGAGTGCTGCGTGCACGCGCGTGTACGAGCGCAATGTGATGAAAGAAACTTTTTTTTTAAAAAGTGATTTTTGTTTATTTTGTTACGTGTTTAGGAGCTCATCGGAATACAGTACATGTCGGAAATGAATCGATGAAGGCCAAGCTCGATCTGAGGATTTTCTTTATTTTGAATTTTTTCGGCTCGAGGACCGAGCGGGAGTTTTCCGGCGTGATGTGGGCCATGTGTCTTCTTCTTCTATTGTCCTCCGTTACACGCCAACCGCCCCCCCCCCCCCCCCCATCCCCCGGCCACCCCCTACCGCACTTACTCGCAGTCCTCCCGCCCCCCTTCCCCTAAACGTCACACATCCCTTCCCCCTCGACGCCTCGAGCTAGTTTTAATGGCGCGTTGCATTGTGGGTAATGCAGTGCGTCTCCCGGGCGTGTCTGGCGACCTATGGCGGCTGCCGTACTACAATACCCACAATGCCTTGGGGCTCCGCCGCCAAAGGATCCGATTACAAGACATGAAGAGGAGGGCGGGCTCCCAGCATGCACTGCAGCTCCTACTAGACAACAGGAAGCTTGATATTGGTCAGTACCAACTGAAAATGAGGTTTTTGTTTCGCTCAACAAATGTTTTTTTTTTGTTCAGGAATTGAAGGAGAAGAAGCTTGTGGAGGAGAAGGAGAACGGCAAAGATGCCGCCACCAATGGAAAGGTGACGATCTCTCACACGCGCACACACACACACACACATACTAAAGTGTGGCACTCGAGTGCCCCTTTCATTAAACGAAAACACCAAAATGTCACACAAAGTACCCCCCTCCAGCCACCCCCCAAAAACAGTATTCTCTTTTCGAATGACCATTCCACTTATGTTGTCAAATTAGGTGTTTGTGGACATAATTATGTCAAGTGTTCAATTAAAGAAAAATCATATTCTATTGAACGACTCCAAAGAAACAAGCGCAGTGAAAGCAAAATACACACTTGCATTGAACACCTGCGATCGGGACGGAGCCCTGAAAAGCCGCACATCCTTGATGCTCTCCAAAGAGGTTTCCGATGGTTTCCATTTTGAAAATTTTTTTTTTTTTAGTTTTTACGATTGTTTAGATGGTGGCAAAGCACTACTTATGTCCAGATGAAATGCCTCCCCTCACTGCCACACAGCTCCTTGTCCCCAAGATGCCTTTATTTTTTATTTTATTTTTTTCAATATAAGGTTATGGCCCACAAATCTCCTTCCCCGAATAAACATTTTCTGTGCACCGAGCTGCCATAAGAGGGCGCCAAAGCATGATTTATTTTGCTGCGGACAAAAAGTTTTTCAGCAAAAGACCCAAGGATAGGTTATAAAAGCCAGACCACAAATATAGGGAAGTGCATTCTAATTTTGTTTCAGGCATTTAACACCATTTAGAGTTAGTCGGTCAGCTAAATGAAGGACATAAAAGCAAGCCTGAACATAAAGTTTGGATTCTTAGGAGAACGAGGAGAACGGCGAGCCCGAGATCGACGACGAGGAGGACGACGAGGTGGACGACGAGGATGAGGAAGATGAAGGAGAAGGTGCCCGAGACGTGTCCATGAGGTTCTCCTTCCCGGCAATGCAACTGCTGACCGTCGCGCTTGTTGTTGCGCAGGTGACGAGGAGGACGAGGACGAAGATGAGGATGAGCTGGGGGGCGGCACGAAGCGGGCGGTCGACGAGGACGACGACGAAGACGACGACGAGGTGACTTTCCACCACAACTTTTCACTTGATTCAAAACGCAAGTCCAGCGAAAGACGAGCTGCTCCATAGTAGGCGCAACAAGAATCAAAGATGGCAAATTGGCATTGTGAACTTGCAAATGCATTTGCAAGGCATTGAGGGAAAGGCCGTAAAAGCGAGCCTCCAAAATTGAAAAGCAGCCGCAGAAGGTCCATCAAAAAGGACTCTCCACCTGCTTATCGTCACATCATCCATCGGCGGGGCAAATGATTCCTTTGTGCAGTGCAATTCTACCGACGTAATAAGAGTGATACGGAGCAAAATTCAACAAAGTCAAGGAATGGGGAAATGAAGCAAGGTTGGTGTCGGGTCGTAAATGGCTTTTTGTGGCTACCAGGACGACGTGGAGACCAAGAAGCAGAAAACCGATGATGACGATTGATGCGGCGGCTCCCCGCGGCGGCGGCGGCGGCGACCCGCCGGGCCGCTTCCTGTGGTTGGGCTCAGGGGGCGGGGCCGGAGGAGCGCTCATCCAAACGAAACAAAACGAAAGAATATGTGGTCATTAGCGAGTAGATTTCAACGCCCGCCGCCCCCCCGCCATCCTCACGCACAATCCGGCCTCGACGACAACAATAACGACGACAACAGCGACTCCAGCGGAGAATTAGTTTGTATTTTTATTTACATTTTATATTTTTGTACATATTGTTGGGAAGGAGGCAAACGGGTGCTTGGTTATCGAGATCTTTTGACCACGTCACACCCGCACCAAGTCCAAAACGTCTTTGGCCGTTGAACTCAGAGCATTCCAGTCAATTCCATTTAATGTATGTACTTGAGCTGTACCATAAAACGACTTTGTGCTTGCTTGCTTTCTCGCTCGCTCGCTCGCTTGCTTGGATGGAGGAAGGCCAAAGAAAAGAAGAGCCTCTTTCTTTCTTTCTCTCTCTCTCTCTTTCTTTCTTTCTTTCTTTTCTCCTTTTTCTTTTTGGTTGTTTTCTGGCCGCCTGTTTTTGGTGTACGTGCGAAGTTTGTTGTTTGACAATAAACCGGACTTTTATTTTGTGACTTCTACTTTGCTCTTTGCCTTCTTGCCCCTCTTCCGCCGGCTGCACGCTGGATAACCTTTGTAATTAATTGATTTAAGAAATAAAATTCCAAAATCAATCACTTTATTTACAATTTATGAACCAAAGTTTTGCCACTATACATGAAGCGGTACATTGGACCGACTCCGGGAGGGGGCGGTGAAGCGATCATCATCCAGGGCCCTTGACGATGTCAGCGTGGGCCGGGCCAATGAACGCCTGGCCCGGCCTGGCCTGGCCTGGCTTGAGCCGTGCTTGGAGCGCTGCTAGGAGACGGCGAACGGCGTGTTTTGACGTATCGCCTCTTGCCAGAAAGAAGTTTGCCAATCGGTTCCGTCTTGGCCGGAAGGACCGGAGCCGCGCAAGCAGCTGCCGCGCTCAGCGCCTGTCCCCGACAATCGGGCCCCAACATGCGAGGCAACGACACGTCGCTGATGCATTGTCGGCCAGAAGTCGCATTCAAATGGGGAAGAGTCCGTTCATGCAGGAAGAAAAGATGACGTCGGCGTGTGTGCGCGCGCACGTGACTTTGTGTGCAATCTGCTGTTGGCCACAAGGTGTCTCCACACACACACACATATATATAATATATATATATACATATATATAATGTGCTATGCTCATCAAGTTACATTAATGTTACAAAAGACTTTTTAAACACAAGCTTAAACGCACGGTGACATGTAGCACAAAATGGCGCGCGCATATGCGCTCAAGCACACAACACAGTGGACAGACAGATCGAGAGTCATTGAGAGCGAGAGCACAATAGTGCAAGCGCGTCATTGTGCGTCTGTTTGGGAAGCATTAGCGAGGGCCACGTGTTCATCTGCTGATGTCAGTACCGCGCGGTCCCGGTGTCACTGTCGTGGGTTGCCACCACGTCGTTACCACGGCAACGGCCTCACTGCGTCCCCGTGCTAACACACGCACGCACACATGCAGGCAGGGCCCAAGTGGGACTCCTTTTGAGCTCGGCTGTTTGAGGGCTCACACCAGCCCACTTGAATTCACGTTGGAAGAATCATGGACAATTTCCCCGTACTTTGGCCAGTTCGTCCTGAGCTCCATCCTGAGGGGCTCATCGCTCCATGAAACGTTGCCGGCTTTTCTCTGCACTTGTTTGCCAAATCCAATGAGGCCCCGCGATTCCTTTTGCTGACGAGCGCTTTGCGTCTTGTGCTGCGGCCTGTCGATTTCTTGCTGGAACGGCGGCTTGCGACGCGTTCGCAAAAACAAGCACAAGCTCGCGTTGGAGCAATCGATGGAAAGAAAGAAACGGCCATCAGTCACGTGTCCCATTAGTTGAGCTGACTCGAAAAGCGGCTGACTTCAAGGCGGACACGCCCACGCGTGAAGAACAGGAAAGAAAAGATGCAATTGGCAACTGCGCTCTCCTGTTCATCTTCTGATGGAAAGTCAAATGTCTAGAGTGGAAGTGACCCGGCCGTGGCAATACTTTTTTTTCTTCGGGTGTGTGTTCTTCCTACATTGGTACGATAAAGCGATCGTTGATTGCGATATGTCAATTGCACTTGATTTGCTCATTTCAAACCGGATCTGCGGGCCCGAGGAAATGATGAACGTAATGCGCAGGCTGGAATAGCGGCCCGGCCCGGCGGGACATGGCCGGAATGTGCAGATTACCACTGCGGGCCCGCACACGCGCGTGTGCGTGCGCATAGGTCGGATTTCTGATTTGTCGGCCGCCCAGCATGAGAGCCACTGAAGTGATTAGTGATCATGTCACAGTAGCGCAACATGCTCATAATTAATCGGACTCCGCTAAGCTGCTGTACTTGGCACACGCACGCAGAATAACAGACGGTCACATTGAGACCAAAAAGGAACGGAACAGTCGCAGAGGTATGCAAGTGAGAAGGTTTGGAAGGTCAGTCAGGCCACGTCCAGGCAAACTGGACTGGTCGCCAGCGTGTCATGGCACGACCGCGCATGACAGCTGACACTGACCAACAAGGCTCTCGAACACGCTCAAGCAAGTTCCATGTGCTGACCCAATTTACAAATGGGCGCTGACCGGCGGAAACCTCGTATGGACAAAAGCGGTCAAATTCACCCGCAACCCCCCCCCCTCCCCGTGGATGCAATTCTAGCCAATTTAAAGCGGTAAAATAGCAACTACAGAAACAGAAATACACATGCCACTCTTGAACGCAATTTATAAGTCAGTGCATGCATGTTTGCAGACGTGTGGCAAAACTACTTCGCATACCTCGGTCTGCGGAAGCCATGTGGCGTAAATGTCCCTCTATTTAACGTCTGGGTGTTTTCTTTCAGATAATGAGTGGAAATAGTACGGCTCACTGGATTATGTTAGCTTCTTTGTTTAAAGTCTTCGTTGCAAACGGGCCCTCAATCGTGTGTCGCGGAAGTAAGTCTCTATTTCATTTTAATATCCACTTTATATTGACGGGGTGAGTTGGCTCGTTGTTTTATTGATTGCATCACTCATGGCTTTCGACGTACGTTGACGAAGGCGTTTTGTGGAAATCTTGTAGGGCAGATGCTTGCGTTTTTTTAATGACATTTCAAAGGATTTTTGCACGATGGGGATTCACACGATCGCTGCCTTTGAACCGCTCGGCTATACACCGGCTTCTTGTTTGTACCATCTTAATCAATGCCGGCGTGAAATTAGCGACTGAATGTATTTTTTTACGTAGTATTATGTGGACTTGAGTGTGTAATAGCAATACGGTATAAGGTTCAATACAATTTGAATGAAGCGGTGCCTATATGAACTCAAACAAGCTGGCGTTTTTTTGGCCCTCTTGTCAAGTTGTCATTTTGACATAACGCAGAATCCGCCCGATAGCGACGAAAAGGGAAAGTGAGCAAGCAATGCTAATAAAGGGTGCTGAGAGAAGTTATTGTACAAATGCATAATGCTAGTGTGAAGGAAGTTACTATATCGAAAATGCTCGAAAATGTGTGAACTGAAGTTAGCAATGCTAACTAGGGAAGATGCCAAAACAAGTTAGCAATTCTAATAAAATTTGGAAATTGAAGTTAGCATGCGGACAAAGGTTAGTTATGCTAGTGGAAAAAGCTAAGAGACATCAGGAATGCTACTGAATGTGGTGACAGAAGTTACTGTAAAAAATAATACCAACAAATATGCTAATAGAAGCTAGTAACGCTCATAAACCTCCTAACAGAAATGATTGCACACACTCTACCAAATACATGACTGAAGTTAGCAATGCTAGTAAAAAACTAAAGGAACTTTGTGATGCTAGTAATATTAAATTTACATTAGCGATGCCAGTGAACATGCCCATAGACATTAGCAACGCTAATGAAAATGCTGGAAAAAACGTTTGGCAAACCACATCAGTGCTAATAAATGAGGATATACTGTATTAGCAATGCTAATGAATATGCTAACAGCGTAGGGACACTGTGTAACTGAATACTTATTGTCCTTAGTACAAGTACCTATGTATTCCTTTGGTCAAGTAAATGATAACTTCTACTCCCTAAATGCAAGTACAGTAAGTATTTTGACTGTACAAGAAACAATACTTTTCTATTTTTAAGTACAAGTAACATTGTTTTTTTGGTGGGAGGACAAGAAGGTGAGTATTCCAAGTATGAAGTCAAGGACTAAAGCAATTCCACTGTTGAGGCCCGGTAACTGATTACTTGTTGTTCTTAGCACAAGTAATTATTACTTTCCCCTAGGTCAAGTAAATGATTATTTCTCCTCTTAAGTACAAGTAACTAAGAGTTTTCTTCCTTTAGGACAAGTGAGTATTTTTCTGCATCCCTCACGAGATTTCAGCTCAGTGAGCATTAAAAGATGAGTTTTCTTTTTCTTGAGCTTTTTCAAAAACAAGTCGTGTCAAGACACTGTTGTGCCCTCGACGCCAAGAGAGTCTGCAAGGGCTAGACAGGCCCACAGGGGACGGGACACCCCCGGATCCAAAATGATGACTGATGAAGCAAGCCACAGCACAGGGTCACCTAGACAGGTCCAAGAAAGAGGAAGGGAAAGTTCCGAACTGAACAAGGAAGAAGGAAGAAGGAGCAAGAAGAGCAGGAGGAGAAAACCAAGGAGGAAGGAGCGGAGGAAGACGAGGAGGCGGAGGGATTTCCTCTCCCAACTTGACACGAACGCACTCAAAGCGCGTACACACCCCTGCATCTCGTGCGCGCGCACGGCTCGACTTGAGCACAAACAAGTTCGGCTCTTTGCAGTTTTCTGCTCCTTCAGCCGGTACACGCACTGAACGGGGAGCGGCTCGGGACGGGACCCAACGTCACGTCACGTCGCGTCGCGTCGCGTCACGACTAGACTAGACACCACAGCAGTACCGTCCGGTCCGGTCCGGTCCAGTCCAGGACCGCCGGTGCTGCCCATCTGGATTCGTGCTGGCGGGACGCGTCCCTCCCTCCCAGTCGAGTTTGAGTTTGGAGTTGTGCACTTGGTCGCCTGTCGACATTCTGCTCGTCCGGACGTTGTCTTCCCGGCCGCCGAGCGCCTCCGAGCCGAGCTCAAGCGGAGGCGGAGGCGGAGGCGGAGGCGCCATGCCGGTCCGAAAGAAAGGTGAGTCACTATAGGTGGTGTGCGGTTCCGAATGCTGTGCGGTTCCGGTTGTGCTGTCGGTAGCCTAAGCCGCTTTCTGACTAGCCAGCTAGCATCATGCTAGCCGCTACTCGCAGGAGGGCGAAAGTCCAAATGGCGTCCAGGCGGAGCCCAAGTTAGTCAAGTCAGTCAGTCGGACGAAGCGCCAGGAGGGCCCGGCCGGCTCGTCGCATCGGGTCGAACCGGGCCGCCGAGGGCCGCCACAGCGACTGCTAGCCACTTAGCTCGAGATGCTAAGCGAGTTGCGAGAGAGCAGCCGACGTTCGGCCAAAGTGGCCACAAACTTGACGCAAACTATCGACAGCACGCAAAACCTCGCCCAAACCCCCCACGCGCGCTCTCTCTCGCCCGCCGGCGGGCCGCCGGCCCGCTTTGAGAAAGCACCGAAAGGTTCGGAAACTCGGCCGTCACTCACACTCGAACACTTGGCTGTGAGAGTCGACGCAAAGGCTCGAGTTCAACTTGGCTCACGAGTTGACTGAGCACAGTCAGCAGACGAGCGCAAGAATCATTAGTAGGTGTAGGACCGACCGTTGTTCTTGCCAATGGCTGGTCTCAAATCATAAAAGTTCCAATCGAGGGTTAAGTGCTGGCAGAAAAAAAAAAGTTTATCATGGCGTTATTTCATGATAAGTTTTACAGTTGAATGTGATCAATTTCAGGTGAAAATGTAAAAAATGCACTTTTATGAAAGTTTGCCTTTACGTCATCCGTCGTTTTTTCAAGCCGAACCAAACTGTAATCGTCTGTCGGTCGGTCGGTCGGTCGGTCGGTCCGTCCGTCATGTTATTTGAACCAGGCTTTCGTCAGTTAACATCAAAGGTCCGTCAATCTGGAAAAGAACGAAAAAGGCCCAACTGATGAAAACTCCGTCCATCCAAACACCCGCGCACCCACCCAATATCCGATTCAGCTATTGGATGGAAATGGTAAATGGAGCGTACTATGTATATCATAATGTGTGGGCTTGCTGCTCAATCAACGTGACATTGGCATACATTTGACATTTCACACAGCCTACACTTAACTCGCCAATGAGATCATGTCAGTGAAGAACGCACGGCGGGCTCGATGCTTCGCGCAGCCGATGCGACGCGTCCGCGTCATCGTGGCAACGCGGCCACGTGTGACGTGACCCCATCACGCTGCGCTTTGCCTTCCCGTGCCAGACGCCCAGCGCGCGCTGTCCCTGCTGGAGGAGTACCGAGCCAAACTGCAGCACGCCGACGAGCGGCAGCTGCGCGTGTCCATCCAGAGGGTCATCGACATCTTCCGGAGCAACCTCTTCCAGGCCCTCATCGGTACGTGCTCGCGTCCTCGCCGGAACCTTGACCCACGCTGGCCGCTCGGCCGTTTTCGCTCACTTCACCACGTTTTCTCATTTTGACTTTTTGTTTGGTTTTTTTTTACTTGTTATTTTTTTTTTCGCCGTTGACATCATTTAAAGAGCTGAGTCGATTGTCGCGTAGCGTATCTTTTGGCGACGCCGATCGCTCGCACGAAGGACACGGCCACCGCCGACGCAGAGGAGCCAGTTTGTGAACGCGTGCTCGGCGCCCCCGTTTTCATGCCCAGCCCAAGTCTAGCGCAAAGCGCGCTCGAGTGGTGCGCATAGGCGGGCTTTTCTTTCTCTTGCTACCTTTGCGGCCCAACACGGTTAGAAACGGGCGCTTGCGCCGCCGCGGGCGCGACCGCGGCCGATTCGCTCCCCGGCTCCTCTCGTTCCCTTTGGCTAATCAGTGGGCGAGAGGTGCCCAGTCTTCGGCGAGCACAAACGGACTCGCTGGAGCCGCGGCGCAAAAACGGTGTTCGGAAGAAAGTGCGAGCGGACGGCCACGGGCGGAGGAGCTCCTTTTGGCCGCAGGCCAGACGTGATTGTGCACCGGCCGGGCCATCGGACAGCTAAGTCAACCTGATTGAACGCGCGGATTTTGCTGAGCTAATTCATTTCACTTTGCTAAGGCTTCTCCAAATGAGAGGCAAAGTCTTGCTTCCGACGTTGTCTTTGTTGTAAATGGTCCGTCACATTGCACTCGCGGTCAAAGGAGAAAGTGTTTGCTTTGGCACCTAACGCGCCGTCACGACAATTAAGGAAGGCCGGAGACGAGCTGATGGAAACCAGCATATGTCTTTGCGCTCCTTGGAAAGCATCCGGCCGCTGATGTTTTGTGAACCCGAAGGCGGCAGGACGAGCTCAAACAAACAATTTGCACAGCCTCCGCCCCTTGCCGGCCCTTGCCGGCCCTCGCCGGTCTGCCGGCCCTCGCCGGTCTGCCGGCCCTCGCCGGTCTGCCGGCCCTCGCCGGTCTGCCGGCCCTTGGCGGCCCTTGGCGGCCCTTGGCGGCCGTTGGAACCGCTGCACTTTATAAGCATGCTTGTGGACAGGAGCTCCTCGATGAGATGACGTTTGAAAACGCCGGCGCAATGCAGCTGCCGTCTTGTTGCGGCTTTGCGGCCGGAGCGGGACGGCGCTCAAAGTCGGGCATCGGTGGCGGCGGGCCCTGCCGCTTGTAATCCCTCTGTGGACATGACGATTACGCCCCCGCCCCCTTTAATCCAGAGACCCGCCCCCAGCCGAGACGCTCCACTTTGTTGTTCTTGTCCTGCTTCCTCTGGCCTGCATCCACGCCAGCAGATGGCAAACGGCAACTCTGGCTCCAATCATCGGCTCATCGTCTTCTCTTGCCTCCGTTGTCCTGTACGCACGCACGCACGCACGCACGCACGCACGACACTTCACGCGCACGTGCTTGTAGACGCTGTGTGTGCGCGTTCGCGCGCTTGTGTGTGTCCTGAGAGGACTTTTAGTGCTGAATTTGTAAATGCTTGAAGCGGCCGCCTTCTGCTTTCCATCAAAGGAAGTGAAAGTGGGGAGGGCCGGGGGGCATCATGTATTTTTACCTGAGCCTCAGTGTTGTGAATATTTGATCTATTTTGATCTCTTTTTTCCCTGCTTCACTTGAAAGGTTCTGTAAATAAACTCGTATTTTGCCTCCACAACCACCTCCTCCTCCTCTCTGCCGTGATTGTTGAACAACACTGTAAGGAGGAGGCGCCGGGCGTCACGATGGGAACGTCCGCAAGGACCGGATGCGGCCTCGCCAAGGCAACTCGGTGGGCACGCCGGAAGGAGCAACGCAATGAATTGCATTGCAACATTCAGTCACGACGCGCAAACATGTTCGATTCTCGCCGTTCTGCGGATCGATGTCTTCATAAAGTCCAATATTAGAAATTCTTACCAAAAAACACATTGCTTTTTCGGAGGGCATTTCCATTCATTTCAGCGGGCAAGGGCGATTTGCGATTTGCGAGCATATAAGAAACTGAAGGCCGCGTGACGCTCGGCAGGAGGCGCCGGTCCCGGAACGACGCCGTCGCCCAAGCGATTGCGTGACCGTGACAACGTCTTGTTGTTCTTGTGGGCCGCAGATATCCAAGAGTTTTATGAAGTGACCTTATTGGACAGCCAGAGGTGGGCGGAGTCTTCCAAGCCGTCGGAGGGCGTGGCCCTGTGGGACTTCTCCAGCCTTCAAAGCGCCACCGTCACCTCCGACACGCTGCCCAGCCTTAGCACCAGCATCGAGGTAAGACGCGGGCGGGCACGCGGGCGGGCGGGCACGCGGGCAGGACACTTTTTCCCTGCCGCGCTCAAATCCAACTTGGGTCGGTTCGCGGCTTCCCTAGCGTCTCCGCGGATGCGCGCCGCTGACGCCACAACGTGGCTGTGTCGAGGAAGCTCTCCATTCTGATGATTCCCAGTGTTGGCAGTGGCTCATGAAAGCTTTTAGCCAATGTGGCTAAGCAGCGTAAAGATTTCCTGGACACGCTCGCGTCGTCGTTTGGCTCGGCCGCCGTCTGCACGCGGCAGAGACATCGCAGCCCACATTACGTAAAACACAACAGGGAAGATGGATTGTTTTGAGTAGTAGGTGTAGCTTGACGGCTGGCTGCGCGTCGCAGTGGTACAAATGGGCCAGCGCGCATGCAATAGAGCACCTATTGCAGGAGGTTGGCCACTTGAAAAGTAGATCTTGGCTCCCGAAAGGTTGGGCGTGACGTTATTTTACAATAACAACAACCACGATGCTTGGTTTGCGCCGGCATATTGGAGGGCACGCCGGCAACAGGAAAACACTACTAGGAGCCTTAGCCGTCGTTCGCGTTATCGGCCTACTTTCGTCTAGTTTGGCAAAAAAGCTCCCTATGAGGACCCCTGTCCATCACATGGGCTCGACACATTATGGAGGAAAACTGAAGTCGGTTGGGAAGGGAAAGAGGACGGCAAAGGGCCAACTGGTGGGATCAACTTTCAGAATCAGACCGGTCAAACGAAGCCTCTTTGTGAGCTACAGCAAAGACGTCACCGACTCGATTGTAAAGACGAGCGCCTGACGCCGTCTCGAGCCGGGACTATTGGAATGACATTGAATGCGGCGTGTCGGCTGGATCTTTGTCTGGCGACGGCAAAGCTTTGTGGCTTTTGCTTGCCTCGGTACGTGTCGAACCTCGTCCATTCAATCGTTTGTGTCCCGACGAACCCGTCTTGCTGTACGTCTAAGATGCCTTTCAAGCTAGCGCTTAGCTTGCTAACTCCTAGCAAAGAGACGCCTTTGAATGCGACGCGTCGCTCGGCGGACATTAAGTCCAAGTTCGGCGAGTGTTGTGATCGTCAAGTGAAAATGTGTGCAAGACTGACTGGCGGTGTCGAAAATGTGTATTCTTACATAATTAACACATGGATGTTGAAGGGCAATGTGGGCTCAACCTTTTCTGGCCATGCAAACAGGTAAGCGTCGCCTCCGCCTCTAATTTCCAGTCAAAGGTGGGGCCGCGAGCGGTGGTCTCCCAACCCGGAGCTTGCGGGTCGGATCCCCGGCCGTTGTGACCTTGAGCGATACGGTCGACCCCCAGTTGCTCCCGATGCTACGTCATCGGTCGCTACAGTGTGAAGCGCTCCGAGTACCGAAGGTAGAAAAGCGCTTTTATACGAGTGACGGCCGTTTACAGTCAAAGGTTCATCTTTGGGGAATCGTTGTCATTTTTTTCGATTCCGATTGGATTTTTGATTTTGTATGAACGATTCCATTCTTTATCGACACTGCTTTATTGGGGGCGGGGGCCGAACGAGTAGATGAGCATCCGCTTTTGTTGGATGTCTCAATTGTATCTGTAAACGCGATGGTTTTCAAAGTAACCTGACCTTACAAAGCCAACATTGTGCTCTTCAGAGGTCCACATCGGAGGGCTCCTCGATAAGGTTCCAGGGTCGCCGCAAAATAATAATAATAAAAAAAAAAATAAAAAAAAGATGTCTTTTGAAAATAAGTATAAAATATACTGTTTGACATTGACAAACTACAACCTAGATAATTGTGTGGCAATTGCACAGTAATGTCCGGGTAAGATTTCAACGCTCGTATATGACATAAATAGAACGATGACGGCCAGTGAAGTCGAGTCCAACTGAGGTGTGGGAACTTACTGTGACTCTTCCCCGCTTGGGTGAAATGAGAAGCTGGCGCTAGACTGGAGCGCCTAGCGCCAGCCTCGGAGCCGGCGCAACTCGGTCGCTTTTGAGCCGGGTGGGCCTGGGCCAATTTTGACAGGCAAAAATTGAACCGGCCTTTGACGTTGTGGCGAACGGGGAGTGCTTGCGCACACTCATTTGTCTGGAAGTTGATGCAAGTTATTGCTTTGGGGAGGCGGCGGCGGTGGGCTTCAAAGCTTGAAAGTTTTTATTTTATTTGTTTTATTATGTGCCACATTCACACAAGAGAGCCTTGCGCTCATGATGTGACTTCCTGGATGACGTCACTTCCTGCTGTCAGTCAGCCCGGCAACAGGCCTGCTTTCAAGCCCGCGCTGGCAAGCGTCGGCTCATTCGTACACGACGTCGACATGGTGGACCGCTCTCTAAAGAGTCAGAAGGGCTGTGTGCACTTTATCGTTTCGGAACCCAGAGTCAACTTTGGCCTCCGGCCATATGGTCCGGCATATCAATGCAGAAGGAGAAATGGCTCTCTGCCACTGTCTGTCTTTTGAGTTTGGTTTTTGTCTTGAGGTGCACGTTTTTCCTTGCGTTCCTTTGTCTGTCTCTCGTTAGGCCGTTGAGTTGCTTGTCATCCCGGTCCCTGGTGTTAGCCAATCAGCTCTGACCTCTCAACTCCTCTCAGCCCATCAGTGCGGCATTAACGTCAGAGTTCTCCGCGGAGGAGAAAGAATGAGACTGTTGTTGATTCCGAATGCAGTTACTGCAATTGGAATCTTTCACTCATTCCCGGCTCCCTAATCACTGTTACGAGAGAGTTCCTAAAACGATGATGATGCTGAACACTCTCTGTGTCCCCCCCCCCCCGCCGCCAACGGCAGGACTCGGCCCTCCTAAACGAAATCTTGCACGTGTTGGGGCAGGCCTCGCGCTCACCAAAGAGTGACCCTCAAGTAAGTAGTGCGGGGGCGGAGGGCGTCCGCATGCCGCATCCAATCATGTGGGTGGGAGCATGCAAGGGGGCGGGGGCCCGTGCTGGCTGGCTTGTGCACGAGCGCCGCTGGCCCGAAGATGTGGCGGCGGCGCGCACGCCGGCGAGCGCCGGCCGGCGACACGTCGAGGCCGTCGCCGCCGTCCTTGGCTCGTGTTGATGATGTCATCGCGCATCAAAGGCACGCAAGGTTCGGCCCGAGTCGGCTGCATCCTGCTTTCATGTCTGTGGACCGGGTGTGGGCGTGTCTCATTATGCGCGCGTCTGCATGTGTTTGTGTGTGGATGCGTGTCATCTGTGTGCGTGGGGGCGCATGTGTCTGTTTGCATCTGTTTTGCGTGCGTGCGTGCGTCTCTCCATCTGCGTCCATTTGGATTGTGTGTCTTTTTTGTGTGTGAGGCATTTGTTGTCCTGATGTGAACTTTGACCTGGTTGAGAGGGTGTTCCAAGCATTCACTCTTTGGCTTGGTTCACGTCTTAGGCCATTGCGACCTGTATATGATTGATTGATTTTTATTATTATTTTTTTTTATGACAGTGTGAACGGCTCAATTCGATTTTCCCCCCCCAAATCCGACTTGGGTCGGTTTCATATGTGGGCCTGGATCGTATCCGTGCGGCCATTTTTGTATTTTGTGCAAGGCGACAGCACTCTGAACGGCCGGGTGGCAAATATGGGCCCCTGACGTCATCGCAGACTGCTTGATCGGCGGTGAATCCGCAACGTTGTTTTGAGTAACGGTATTGGCTTCACATTTACCTTGGATTGAATGAATCCCGCTTGAAACACGAAGCGTAAAGTGAGATTTGCGCTGATAGTTGTCGCCGCGGCAATGACGTCTTAAGTGACGTCTCCAAGAAGTGAGATGGAAAAGCCTCGCCTCATTTCCCCCCCCCCAAATATCGTGTTTGAATCGCTTCCCTCGATAGATATGAGATGAGAAAAAGAAGTCGGTGGCCCCTCCGCGCTGGGCCACATTGACTTGGGTTAATGGATACTACGCCGCGAGTGACGTCCCTTCTTCTTCTGTGCACGCAAATCACCCGGGGGAAGCATACGTCCGTTCACACACCGGATGGACAGAGGTGACGTTTGAGATGGAATGTAAACGCTTACGCGCACAAAACAAAACCCCCAAAAATTGCATTTCACCCAAAAATCTGAATTGAGTATTAAGACCTGCATTGTGAACGTAGCCTTTGCGTACTCGCCGATTCCGAGTACGGACCACCTCGAACACTTTTGAGACAAAAAAAAAAAAATTGCCAAGGTAGACCTTTCTTTCTGACGGCCGTTTGCGATAGCGCCATCTACTGCTGAGGAGGACCTAAAGCGGAAGTCAACCCAAACATCTTTTTCTCAAGAATATGTTCCCAGCACGCCCACTGGTTGAAACGGGGCATTCTGAGGAATATTGCGTTTGTGAAATATAAGTTAAGCAACAAAATGCACTCGTTTTTAGCCGTCTCTGGGGGCGGCCATTTTGTCACTTGCTGTCGACTGAAAATGAAGTCGACAAAGTGACAAAATGGCCGCCCCCGTAGACGGCTAAAAACGAGCAGATGAACACTTATTCCACAAAAGCAATATTTATCAGAATGCCCCGTTTCAACTAGCGGGCTTGCATAGAACATATTATTGAAAAAAAAAAAAATGTTTGCGTTGACTTCCACTTTAACTGTATGTCAGATTTGATTTTGTTTATTTTTGCCTCAAGTATCGGTGGCTGGTATGACACCCCATACTTTCAAACTAGGCCGGTAGTGGCCTGACACCATACCGGGTATCGGTACTTGGCCACGCCTAGCCACAAGTTGCATGGTCGGGAAGTCAACGTCCACCTGAAAGTGAAAGCTCCCTTCCCGTTCAACTTTCCTTCCAGAACATGAAAATGGAGAAAAATGCCCAAATTGAATGACATGTCCCAATTGCCAGTTATGTCATTTGTGCACAAAATGAGGCCTGAGCTGTATTTTTCTTTTCTTTTTTTTTTTTGTCTTTTTTTTTTGTCTTTTCCCTCTCCCTCCTTTCAGTTTGGTTATTGGAAGGAATATTGAGAAAACAAGTGATGAAGGACTGATGCACAGATTTGCAAAGACCAGGACATTGACTAGATGCATGCTGCTGCCCTCTGCTGCCTGACGCTTCCAGTGTGTGCGGGCTTGTGTGTGTGTGTGTGTGTGTGTGTGTGTGTGTGCGTGTGCGCGCGCGTGTGCACACGCGCGGGCGGGCTTGTGTGTGTGCGTGCGCGCGCCCTGCACTGAGACACGAGTGCAGCAGGGGGCGCTTTAGCCCTTGAAGCTCTTCTTCCCTTTGTGGAAGAGGACTCGCCCAACGACAGCACAAACGTGTTCTGCACTTTTCCGGATGTGCATGCGCAGGCACAGGCACCCTCGCTGCTGGATTGTGTGAGGGCGCACTTGCGCGCCCCGAGTGAGGCTAAATTTAGAAAGTGGTCATCACATGGCAACTTGTCAGCTACGATCACTGTCACTGCGTGTGACACTACATTGCCCATGATCCTCTGCTGCTGTTGCTATGGCGAAGAGGGCAGGAGGAGGAGGAGGAGGAGGAGGAGGAGGAGGAGGAGGTGGTGGTGCAGCGCAGCGCAGCGCAGCGGGCGCCTCCCGCGCCTCCCGCGCTGGCTTGTCACATCAGATCGACACACGAGAAGCGCGCCAACGTGGCAAAATGACGCTCTTGATTGACTTTTGCTCATTTCTTCGTGCGAGGTCACTTCCTGCCATTTCATCTTCCTCCTCCTTCCTACAAGCTCTACCTTCCCGCCGGATATAGCCTGCCGAGCTTCTCGTGAGTCACGTGACCGTGCTCGACACCCCGCCCCCCGCTAGGACCATCGCGCGCACACAGTGAGGAGGCGAATGCCAATGAGAAGCTTGACAGGCGAGAGGACTTCATCCGACCAGAAGAGGAAGAGGTGGAGGAGGAGCGGGGCTGGGGTGGGGGGTGCTGCGGGGGGCTTTCGCCCTGAATGAAGGAAGCTCTCTGGGACGGCATTCCCCCTGGCCGCCATGGAGCGACGCGAGGAATGAGGGCGAATGGTGAGGGCAGGAAGCAGCAGCAGCAGCAGCAGCGGCGGTGGCGGCGGCGGCGGCGGAGGAGGAGGCGGCGAGGGCGGAGGTGGCCGCGGTGGTGGGGGGGCGGCGGCCGGGCGGCGCGCAAGGTGGCGCCGACGCTCCCGCAGGAGGCGGCCGTTGGCTAACGACAAGATGGCGCCCGCCGCCAAGAAGCTGGAGTGCTTCTCACCCGTGTTGTGCCACTGCAAGGTGGCCTGCACCAACAGCACCATCTCGCTCATGTTTGGATGCAAGGTGGGTGCGCCAAAGCCGCAGCGCCAAAGCCGCAGCGCCAAAGCCGCAGCGCCAAAGCCGCAGCGCCAAAGCCGCAGCGCCAAGGCCGCTGCGGCTTTAGCGCCAAAGCCGCAGCGCCAAAGCCGCAGCGCCAAAGCCGCAGCGCCAAAGCCGCAGCGGCGCTCGGCTCCAACTTGGAACCGGTGAAATTGCCGCTTCATTCAGTTTTTGCGTTCAGAGCTCATGGCGCCTTTGAAACTGCGCAAGGCTTTGCGTCGCAACCTGACTAGCGGCGACCTTCTTTTGGAACGTTGTAAACAACGCATGGAAGGGGCGCTTCCTGGAAAATGGGAATGAGCGGCCGGCCCACGTGAGCAAGCCTACTGCACCCGTTTCCCCCAACTGTCCAAATGGCGAGTCGGTCGGAGCGGCCACTTGGACCGTGGGTCCGGCGCTCCAACAATGTTGCAAATTGTCACAGTCGGGCAAGATGCCGAGTCGGGTTGGGCGGGCCACCTCGACCCCCGAAAGCGCCTCCGAGTGAAGGATTGCCAAAGCTGCTCTCCTCTTTTGGGGGTTCCCGGTTGGCTCTAACAGCCATCGGACGATTCGACCGAGAAGACAGATTTTCTCGTCCGTCTCTCGTCACGTCTCAGAAGCGGGATGAAAATACTGATTCATTTTACAATCGCTTCGTTGTCGATTCCGTGTTGCGCTTCTGAAACTGTCAAATGCCAAATGTTTTTGGATGACAAAATGAAGAATCCATACTGCGCTGAGTTCACGGTCAATCATTGCAGTGGGACACTTTTTGAAAGAGGCTTCCTTCGCGGCTGGCATGTTTGCGTCCGTCATGGAGCTTTCCTTCGGGCACTTGATGTTTGCGTCGTTGCTCTTTTGCAGCCCGTCCCTCAATCGTCTTCCTCGCTGTCCTCCTCGTCGGCCTCCTCCATCTGCTGCTGCTATTTTTAGCATCTTGAGTCAGCCTCCTGACAGGGACGAGGCTCTCGCTTCTGACTGCATCGGTGTGGTCTTCCTCCTCGGTGCCACGCAGATGTCGCCTCGCCTTGTGTTTCTCAGCAGAGCGCTCGCCTCGCCGAGGCCCATCTCAAGCTCAAAGTTGCGCATGGGGCATGTATCATCCAAAAAGCCGAACAGTTGAGCTCTTGGCCCCCAAAATGCCCTTCCGTCCTCACGGTGGCTGCCAGCGTTCAGGAAATCAGCTGTGTGAGCGCGCACCGCTTGACCCTCCGGGCTCCTTTTTCGCCGGGCACATTCGAACGACCCGGAAGGCGGCCACCGTGGGCTCAGCTGTTCTGCTCTTGCTTTTTGTATGAAACTGCGACATATACTCTGGAGCCGCATGCGTTTTGTCCTTATTCACGATCCATTTTTGGACTAGACCGACTTCAACTGAGGAGCGACGTGTCGTCCCCAAAATCGGGTACTCGCGCCATAAACCCGGCCTTGCGGTTTGGGTGCCGCGAGGTCACCTTGAGACGGCGCATTTCTGAACGCAGCCGCCCTGCGAGTGGTGTTGGGGCGTCCCGAGTTACACGGCGGGGATTTTTGGTCCCAGTCCGAGCTCCGATTTGAAGACATACAATTTGCGCCTGAGGACCAGTCAAGCTATGAACAAAAGTCTGAGCTGTCGTTGGGACGATACGGCGTCGTAATGCTCCCGGCCGGCCAAGCGCTACTCTTGTAGCTTGTTGACTGCGCCGTCGGAGTCCCTGGCGCGGCTTTCATCCGCCCGTCGTCCTCCCGACGGGTCGCCGACGCGCTGCGTGCTGGCCCGGAGCCAAAAAGGCTTGAACGAGCTCATGTGTCGGCGCTGTTCAAAGTCAAAGCAATTTGCAAGAAAGCAAGTTGGCCTTGGCGGGCCACCTCAAGATGTGTTGCGGGTTGGCCCGCCGGCCTCCTGTTTGTCGCCTGTCATTTCCGGTCTTTGCTCAACCTGGCCTGAATGCTTTGGGGACGAGGCAGGGCAATGGAGTGCCCAGAGAAAGACCCGCGCTAGCGCGGGAGGAACGTGCAAAGCCCGGGATCGGAACCCGCAACCTCTGCACCGAGAGACGGCCGGGCTAAGCGGCCGCCGCGTGAGCGTAATCGTCGTCTTTTTGACATTGATTTTTAGTCCCTTTGGGGTGGCCGTCCTCACGTTGTGGACTGTAGTATCGGCGGCGTTGAATGCGTGTGCCTTTTAAAAGCCGCCGTCGGAATGTGCGTCCAAATTGGTGGGCTGCCCCCTGCAAAGGCCCACCTCCAAGGCCGCGTGACGTGACTTCCGGCGAAGCCCGACCGCGCGCCGGTGTCCAAATTCATGCGGCCTTCAAGTCTGGCTTTTGTTTCCATGGAGACGGGCCCCGAGACAAGGCTGCTTGCTTGGGAGTAGCCGACTACGCTTCAGGCGGCCGGACAATTGCCTTGAAGTCATTCACTTTCAAATGTAGTCCTGTCGTCCGATTTTGTGAAACTGCTGAAACTTGTTGGTGCTTGACGTGTTTCTGTCAGAGGACGGTAGACTTGGCAATTACTTGCCGGCCGCCCAAATTGGACCCGCTTTCTGCGCTCGACACGGGGACGCGGCCGACAAATTTGGACGCGGCTCGGGGAGGAGCGGCTTGGACTTGTCGCAAGTCTGCAAGTCTGCCGGTGACCAAAGAAGGTCCCGAAGAAATGTCCCCTCGTCAAGGCGTTGTTTTTTTTCTGTTGCGAATGATGCACTCGTCCTCGTCAGATCTCACTTGAGCAAGTCCGCTCACGTGGCTCATTTTCCACTTTGCGCGTTTCGCATTACCGTTGGCGACCTTCCAGCTGCTTTTGTGGCCTCCCTCCCTCCCGAGCCGGGCCGATAAAGATTTTGACCGTTTCCCGTTTGGTGTTTCAGAAGTACCGGCACCACGATGAGGACTCGTCACCTCCGGAGGAGCGGAGCTCGCCGCAGCTCACGGAGGAGGCGGGCGCTCCGGAGCTGGTCCAGGTGGCCGAGAAGAACCTGTCCCAGATCGAGAACGTGCACGGATACGTCACCCATGCTCACATCTCCCCCATGAAGGTAGCGTACGCACGCTGGCACGCTGGCACGCTGGCTCGCTGGCTCGCTGGCTCGCTGGCTCGCTGGCACGCTGGCACGCTGGCTCGCTGGCTCGCTGGCTCGCTGGCTCGCTGGCTCGCTGGCTCGCTGGCTCGCTGGCTCGCTGGCTCGCTGGCACGCTGGCACGCTGGCACGCTGGCACGCTGGCACGCTGGCACGGTCCCGCTTGCCGGAAGCCGAAGCGCCAAACGTCGGCCTCAGCATCCTCCTCCTTGGACCTGTTGTGCGACAACTCAGTGTTTAGAAGAGAATGCTGGAAGGCCCTTCGTGGATAGGCAGGAGCAAGAACAACTCTTTGAAATGACTTGGCTTTCTGCTTGAATTGCTTCCAAACGATCTTCATGAGCGGTAAACATGGCGCACCACCCGCAATGTTTTTCTTGAGCGCAACATGTCAACGTTCACAACGCGGGGCGAGAAAAGCTCGGCCGAGGACGTCTTCTCTCAGAGCTAATCGGAGTCCGGCCAAATAAGTAGCGTCCAATCAATGCGGCCGGTCGGGCGGCGTTGGTCGAAGCCGAGCCGGCCGAAGCCGAGCCGGCCGAAGCCGAGCCGGCCGAACGCCACAACTTTGGAGTGACTTGCTGCCAAGGAGCGTCGTCACGCGGCAACGTCGTCTGGCGCGGACGGAACACAAGAGCTCCCGTCGCCGCGTGACGGCAGACCTCAACGTGGAGAAAGATGTTCCCCAAAATGTACACCCAAAATCCCTTTGGCGTGATTGGGGAATTTGAGACAAAGGCTTTTTTTGTCAAAGAGCACAGTAGTCAACGAATTGAAAGTTTTAGGGGGCGCTGGGAGAAAGTGTTGGGCCGCAGACGAGAAATTGAATTGTACAGCACATCTGACATTTCGCCTCAATTTGATTGCGCAACTGGTACGCCACACCATTTTCGATCCAGCTTTGATGGACGACGCGGCGTACGGACGTGAACACCAAGTTGAAGTTGGACAGCTTCGGCGCCCCAAATGTCGCCAAGCCAAGGCAAGGCAAAGCAAGGCAAGGCAAGGCAAGGCAAGGCAAGCCAAGGCAAGCCAGTCATTTCAAAGTGATGCCATACCGCTTCCTGCCACTGCATTGGGCTGCCGATGACGTGAAAAGACAAAGCGGCGCCGTCGGAGCCCCGCCTTGTCCTCGGCCTGTTGTACCGCGTGTGTCCCGCAGGTGGCGTCGCTGGAGTGCGTGTTTGATGGGTCGCCATCGTCGGGACCGGAGCTCCCCTCCTCCCCCGCACCCTCCTCCCTCTACCCCGTGGGTGACGACAGTCCCCTCCCGTCCTGCTCCTCCAACCCCTACCCCCCCGTCCAGGTAAAGACTCGGACGGCCGTTCGGCCTTGATTGCGGCCCACCTGAGCTCGCGTTCAGCCACTCTTAACGTCGCTTGCTCGTCATCCGCTTTCTCTCCGACTTTTTGGGGATCTGTGCTTGGGGAGCGCGGCCGCTGCATGCTCGCGACCTGTTTGACACGCAAACCGGATTTGGCATTCGCAGATGAGTTCAGCTTGAATCCAGATTTCCGCATCAATGCCCAACGCCAGTTGAGTCCCGATGACGTCCGGCGCCACCTGCGTTGGATCCAAGCGTAGCCCTGGCGCAGCCCTTATTTGAATGCACGTTAAAGTTAGTCGGCCGTCACTGAATCCATGTCACGGGCCGCAGCCATCCGGCTTGAGTTTGCCACCGACAAAAGTGGACGCCAAGTTGATCTTCCCCACGGTGCGTGTGGGACATTTGAGCTGCCGATTCCGGCGTGCCTGCCGCCGCCGCTCTGGTCACGTTCCCCGGCCAAAGCGTGGACAGACACGCGCGCCGGCACGCGGCCGCTCCAGGCAAACATTGATTATTCATGCGCCGGGCCGGCCGCTGACATGTGCCTGCCCGCCTCCCTTGCCAGAGGCCATCAGGCGTCACGGGCGCCGTCGCACAAGCGTCGCGTCCCCAACCAAGGGCAGCGCATTTGTCGGCAGCCAGCGCCGGCCGGGCATGTCCGCGCGGCAGCTCTTCACCTCCCGGTCCGTCGACGGCGCCGAGCGCAAGGCCGCCCGGCCCGACGGCGCCGGCGCGGGAGTGCGCGGGGCCCGCCCGCAGGTGCGAGCGTCGCTGGCCACCTTCACGGCCTGCGCCGTGCCGGCGTCGTGCCGCGCTCGCGGCCGCTTCCTCAACCTGCGCGACAGCGTCAAGAAGAGTCCCACCAGGACCGGCGCCAAGGTGGCGGGCGGCGGCGGCCGCCGCTCGCACGCGCCCCGGGTGCCCCTCGCCTACGTCAAGGTAGTCGTCCTCGCTCGGCCTCGCTCGGCGGCCCCGAACGTTGCGCTCGCTACGATCCCGCGTGGTTTGCTCCTTTCCTTTCGGGCCATTTGGAGATGACGCTTGGCCAGCGGCTCCAGTTTGCCCTCTGCGATCCGGCTTTCGCCCCCAACCGCCCCCCTCCCCCCTGCCTTCATGATACTTTTGTGCTCATTTGTTTCATCTTAGCCTTGGCCTTGCTTTGCTGGAGACTCTTGCGTTGGCGTCTGGGGGGCTCCAAGGTTTGCATTTGCGCTTCCTTTCCTCGGCACAAACGGGAAGCGTTTAGCGCCACAGATCCGCTCCAAACAAACCCCGCCGACGGCCTCATAACTGCTCTTATGATCCATGCGCGGCCCTCCGTAATTGTTGGCAGCCCTGGTTCACGTGTGCTCTTGAGCTTCCGAGTCTTTCGTTTTTGCTTGTGAAAACACAAAGTTAAGGAAAATCCCCCCTCGGATTCAAGTGCATTCCGTTGTCCATTCCGTTCCCCAAAAGTAGTTTGAGGCGAGGCGAGGCGAGGTTTGCCCCGATTGTGAGCAGGCCGCGGCCACGGGAGGAGCTCGCTACCGAGCTCTCAAATTGTCCGGACGGGAGACAAAGCCAATTCCTCGGAAGGCGTCTTCAGCGGGGCTGCCGCTCCTTGCGCTTTGCTTTGCTTTGCTTTGCTAGCAAACGTGACAAGGAAACGTCTTGATCGCCGCGTTGTCCGGTTGAACACCGAATTGCACGCTTTGGGGTAATTGCGGAGCAGAACAAAAGTGTATCGTACACACGAATTTCTGGTTTGGTCAAGTTTGCCTTTTGTGGTTAGTTGAACACTGCTGGTTGAATTGCAAGAGGTGCGTTCGATTTGTGCCGCCGCCGCCACCTGGTGGAGGAGCATCGAAGTGCCGTAGCCGGCAGCACGCGTGGCTGCCCTTGACCGCCGCCCACCACCACAATTGTTTCCCGAATGGCTCTTTTATGCCATTGATCGATGCGTTGGCTCGCCGCGTGCTCATTTTAGCCACCGGGGCCCGGCGGCCTCACTGTGCGCTGGCGTGCGCTGGCGTAACGGAGGTCAGCGGCTCGACGGCCCGCTCCTCGTCACACCCGCCCGCCGCGTGCAACTCTTTCCCCAAGACTTGAAAGTTATCGCGCGCATCTTGATTGATCTTGTGCGTCTCCTCTTGTTGTCCAGGCCGACCCTCCTCCTGTGTTGGTCAACGCCGACAGCCTGGACGCGCCGCCTTACGTGAGTGACACGCCGGCCGCCGCAGGAAGTTGCTCCTTTCAAGAATGCCTTTGCGGCGGCAAGGGAGGAGGCCCTGACGAGTGCCGCTCACCACTCGCTCGTCACCACAAAGGCATTTTCACATCGCGGCTTTGACGCTTGGACGAACAAATGCAATGGCGCCCGCGATTGGAATTTTCCAAAGCTATTCGGCGCCAGCTATGAACTTGTTTGCTGCCAGAGGTTTTCAGCCCCTGTTTGATCCTAACGTTTGAGTGAAACAAAAAGTTCCTGGGATTGAATGGCGGGCGTGCATGTGCGAAAAGACAAGTAAATCCGTCAATGAGTTAACGGCGTGCGTCATTGCCGCTGCAGCGCACCTGATCAACGTCAGCTTCTGTAATAAATATGGAGCACATTGGTCAATTAGGATAGGGTGACGTTATTTGGTACAGCAACGGAATAAGGAAGACCGGTGGTCATAATTCCAACCGCAGGAAGTAGTAGCTCGCTCCAGCACGTAGGGAAAGAAGGCAAGAGTAAGGACGCGATGCCATATTTAGGCCGGCTTCAAAAAGTCCTGAATTTGCGCAGGTCAACGGCGCCGAGGCCGACTACGAGTACGAGGAGATCACGCTGGAGAGGGTGAGTGCGCCGCTCTTGCCCGAGCTCGTTGGGCCCGCGATGACGCCTTGCCGCCGCCCGTCCAGGGTAACTCGGGCCTGGGCTTCAGCATCGCCGGCGGCGTCGACAACCCCCACGTCGGCGAGGACCCCAGCATCTTCATCACCAAAGTCATCGCGGGGGGCGCCGCCGCGCAGGACGGACGCCTCAGGTGCGTGCATTATGCAACACGTCACCCGATCGCCTCGACCGACAACCTCTCGGGTGACGTTGCGTCCTTTACTTTGTCCGCCTTCAATTTGGCCCCGGCGGTTCGCGCAGGCCCTCTTGTTTTCGGCAGGGAGGACAAAACCATTTGGGGGAGCTTTCCTGACGACGGCGCGCTACGCAAACGTCTGCCGGTCCTGCTGGCTTGCCGGTCCAGGCCGTTCCCGCGCGTTCAACTCCAAACTCCCGATGATGCGCCTTTGTTCAAAGACTTGCTTTTGACTCAAAGCGCATTGAAAGGACTCCGACGCCCCCGAACCTTCGAGCGGGGCGAGCTCGTCTTGCCTCTTTTGCCTCTCGGCCTCCCCCCGGCTGCAAAAGAGTCTTTGGCCGCGCCTTGGAAACGTTTGCGACCCGAGGCACGCGCTCCCAAACGGGCCGCCGCCATTTGCGGCTACGAGGTGGCCTTTTTGGCTCCCGGCAATAAAGATTGCATTTAGCGGCCGAACATCTCATTGTTTTGCCATACTTTGACCTTTAACATTTGTTGAACTTTACCCGCCGTGAGAGAAGAGCTTTGCAGGTTGGCTTTTTTCGCCGTTTTTGGAGGCGCTTCGGATGTTTAAATGTCACCGTCTTGCGTTCATGTTTTCCCAAATAATCCGAATGAAATGAGGCCATCGGCCGACGTCTTGCGCCGAGGCTGAAGGAGCGCGCGTGAGCCTCACTGACGGCCGGGGGGGGGGGGGGGGGGGGCGTTTTCCCTTTTCAGAGTGAACGACGTGATCCTGCGCGTGAACGACGCGGACGTCCGCGACGTGACGCACAGTCGCGCCGTGGAGGCGCTGAAGGAGGCGGGCTCTCTGGTGCGACTCTACGTGCGGCGCCGCAAGCCCGCGGGCGACAAAGTGGTGGACATCAAACTGGTCAAGGGCCCCAAAGGTAGGTAGGCGGACACGTCTCCAAGTCTTGGCGCGCTTTGATTGCCCGGCTGTGGCTTTTAGGTCTGGGCTTCAGCATCGCGGGGGGCGTGGGCAACCAGCACATCCCGGGCGACAACGGCATCTACGTCACCAAGATCATCGAGGGCGGCGCCGCCCACAGGGACGCCCGGCTGCAGATCGGGGACAAGCTTGTGGCGGTGAGCGCCCGCGGCGGCGGCGGCGGCGCCCGGGCGACGTGCGAGTGACGCGTGTCGCCTGCGCAGGTCAACAGCTGCTGTCTGGAGGAGGTGAGCCACGAGCACGCCGTCACGGCCTTGAAGAACACGCCCGACGTGGTCTACCTCCAAGTGGCCAAGCCCAACAACGTCTTCATCGGCGCCACCTTGGACCCGCAGCGCCTGGACAGCCGTAAACTGCCTCTTGGCCTCCTCCTCCTCCTCTTTAGCTTCCGTCTTTCTTTTCCTTGACTCTTGTTTTTGCTTTTTCGTCAAGCTCTTTTTTGCCCTTCACGTTTTCCTCTTCATCTTGCTCTTCTTTCTTTTCTGTTCCGCTCCTCTGGTTTCTTGTTCGTCACTCTCGCTTTTGCCTTTTCCTCCCGGTTCTGTTTTCTTGTCACGCGTGGTGTTGACCGTTGTGCCGTTTGCGGCCCTGACGGCGCGTCTGTGCGCGTGTGCCTCCTTAGCGTTCTCTCAGCACCTGGAGAATCACATCGGCGCCCCCAACTTCCTGTCTCAGCCCCTCCCCCCGCCGGCCTCGTCGGAACGCCACTCGCCAACGGCCAAGGGCGCGCCGGGAGATGACGACGTCTCACGGTACGGCCGCACTCTTTGCCCCGAGTGTGCGTGCGTGCGCTTTTGCGGCCCGTCTTTTGACTGCCGAACGGAAGACGTTCCGCCCCGGCTTGCGGTCTTGCCTTCGAGGCAGCGAGCCTCGATGTCGGCTCGATAAAGTTGGCTTGCCCCTGCCGCTGCGCCCCGTGAAACGGAAAATAGTCCCGAATAGTGCCAAGTGCATGCGGCCTAAGTCGTCACCCTCGACAGAGCGTTTGAGCATGTTAAAGCCAAGCTTAAAACGAGCGCTTTTGCACTGCGGTTTGCCAGTCAAACAAAGCCACTGAAACGCAAAAGTGCAACCGGGCGCCCTTTAGGTGGCAAAACGCAGAGCTGGCGACGGAAATGACGGAACGCTAAACCGGTTGCGCCCGACTATTTGGAAATGCTGGCGTCTTCCGCTCGGGCGAGGGAGGCCCGCCGATGAACGCCACCAACGTCGGAAGTGGCGGGCCACGTGTTGCGCAATTTGCATTCGTCGTTGCGGCTACGAGCTCGCTGGCCAATTGCGCCATTTCCGGAGCTCACTAAAGTCCTTCGAATCCTTCCCGAGGCTTGACTCGCGCAAAGCGTGGACTCAATTTCTCAAATATTCCACCAAAGTCCAGCTGCTGCAGTCAGCCTTTATTCATTAGAAGACGAGCGGCGAGCGACGGACGTCTCGCTGCTCATTTTGCATCCTCGTCGGCACGTCGCCTGACGCGCTCAAGAAAGCAAACCGTCCGTCTGGCGTCCGTCTTGAACCGGTGGCTCCACGCCGGCTTTTGAGAAGGACGCGGCTGGTTGACCCAACCTGGCTTCCTTCCGCTCGGTGTCACGTCAGGTTTCCCATTCGCCGTCAGCTGGGATGAGCTTGAGCATGAGCAGCCCGCAAGCGATTGGGGGAAAAAAAAAAAAAAGCACAAACACACCCGGCGGCACTAACATTCAACTTTGACGCCAAGGCCGCACACTTTGATGTAAAGACTGGCCATGAGAACGCCCAAGTGTAAACTGGAGAGCTTGTCCGGCCCAATGAAATGTGTGATGTGAATGAGCTTTTGCTCGAGGCGAGCGCCGGTCACAGCGCCCGTTTGCTGTTTTCCTGTTCCAGCAGGGAGCCCCGCAAGGTGGTCCTGCACCGCGGCACCACCGGCCTGGGCTTCAACATCGTGGGCGGCGAGGACGGCGAGGGCATCTTCATCTCCTTCATCCTGGCCGGAGGACCCGCCGACCTCTGCGGCGAGCTGAGGAAGGGCGACCGCCTGGTATCGGTACGTGGCGCCGCGCTCCCTTCGACTCGAAGGGCCGCCCGCTTTGAGGGAACCGGCCCTCGGCGCGAGTCCGAGGCCCGCTCGGCAAACGCTCCGCGGTTTGTTTCTGCTTGTTTTGTAACGCGGCCGTCTGGCGGCGGGCCTTTTGTTTTCCAAGCAAAGTGCCGCCCGCCATTGGCGCCGCCCTGTCGCGAGAGAAGCACTGAAGGTTCCAAAAAGGAAAGTTTCAATGAATGCCGCATGACTTTGAGGCCATTTTTAATGGATGTTTTTTGCTTTTGTGACACCGACAAAAAGACGAGCGAAAAAGGGCCGTCGTTGTCCAAAGAATTCCTCGACGGAATTCGGCAGCGGCCATCGGAGAAATAGCCTCTTGCAAAAGAGCCCCGGCCTGTTGCGCAACACCGAAGGCGCTTCGAATGTTTGGGGAAGCTTTTTCAAATCCAACACATGCGGCGATAGGGAGCAAAAGCAACGGCTCGCACAAAACCATTGCACCCGTCGCCGCGACAAAATCAAGTGGAACAAAACACCAAATGGTGGCTCGGCCAAAAGTTCACTTCGGGCCCTTTGGTCCCCGTTTACCGGACCACCGAGTTGACGTAGCTAAGGCGCTTCACGTGGAGAAGAGCAGGGGCTTGTGCTTGTGCTTCTGCTTCTGCTCCTCCTCTGACCGGCCAAAAAGGTTGGAGCTGGCTCATGCTAACCGCTGTCTTGGTGTCCAGTTCAACAGCTGTAGACAAATTGAACGCGCTTAGCGGAAGCGGCAAGTTCCCGAGCGACCGTCGGCCGAGCCCGCTCCCCGTCTGGCTCGCTTCAGGCTGTCGCGATTGCCGTGGCGTGCCGCCCTTTGGATTCGCAACACTGCCGCCGTGTGCAGTACGTTCTCATCGCTGATTGGCTGCCGCTAAGCACTTTTCTCCCAGACGCGCCTTCCGCGTGGCGCAATAGTAGGGGAAGGCCGCCGCCGCCGCCGCAACAAACCCAAGCTGAAGCCTCAACATGGACAAAGGCGTGCCGAGCCACGCTTCTTGACGGCCCCCCAAAAGTGAGGAGCTCACCGATGACCCCCCCCCCCCCCCCCGACATGTGCGCAGGTGAACGGCGTGGACCTGCGCAGCGCCACGCACGAGCAGGCGGCCGCCGCGCTCAAGAACGCCGGCCAGACGGTCACCATCATGGCGCACTACAGGCCCGAGGGTAAGTCGCTCACACGCGCAGGGCCGCATCGGGTGGGACCAACGCAAAGTGGACGAGCTCGACGCTCACGTCTTTCTTGCCACGTTTGCAAAATGCCGTTTGTGGTTGCCGCGCACGTGGCGGGCTTTAGGTTGTTTCCCAAATGGGGCAGCGCCGACGGGTCCAGTTTGGACATTTTGGGAGGCCGATGCCAATCCCCACATTTGTTGAATCAAAACATGGCAAGAAGCAGGAGCAGAGGAGTTCAGGCCGTAATGTACGCGGCATGGAAGCCGCGTTGTGAAAATGCAAAATGCAAAACAGGAATTGTGCCAGATGCCTTTTGAAGAGCTGAAGTCAAAAAAACCCAACAAATCTTGACAACAAAGTGTTCTCCAAACAGGGCATTCTGACAGACACTGACTGTGTTTGTGGACGTTGAGGTAACCCTCGACGGGCGGGAGCGCGTATCCGCCTTTCTACCTGGAAAGCCATTTTCTTTCTTGAATCCGATTCTCGGTCTCCTGCCCCATAAAATGCATCGGAATATCCACCTGACGGTGTCGTGACGGTGCGCCCAAGTGAAAAAGACGAGGCGCTCGTGGACTTTGAACCAGTCCGTGAACGTGATATATGCTTAAGATATATGTTTGTAGACAATGACGATATCGACGTCTTTGCAACAGAATAGAGGATGGTATTTACCACTCGACTTTTTCAAATGAAAAATAGTGCTCGTCTTGCACTGATTAAAAAAAAAAAAAAAAAAAAAAGGCCCGAAAACGCGTTATTTTTATATCCTTGACTGAAACCGTAACGACGAATAAACTGGGGCCAGTTTGAAAGCCACGTCTAAGCGTTCAATTTCTTTGGGAATTGTGTTTCTATGTTCTACAGGGGCTGAGATCGTGATGAATTTCTAGGTGTTGAATTTGCAGGCAAATTTTCGGAGGTGATTCCAAAGACGCTCTTGGCTTTGAGAGAGATGTTGAGCCAGGCGCTTTAGGCCTTCATGGCTTCAGCAGCAAAAGCACCCCTTTTTGTCCATCACAGCTGGCGGCCACTTTGTCACTTCTTTCGACTGAAAATGACAGACATCGCGGTTGCTCAGGTAACGCCCAAACATGGCTCGGCTTCAGAAAACGGGTGAGCCGCGCAGGTGGTCCCGAGCTGAGCCGCAAAAGCGGCGAGTGACAAAATGGCCGCCCTCAGAGATGGCTCAAAACGGCTGAGTTTTGCCGCCTAACTCAACTTCCACCAACGCAAGACCAGTGGGAATGCCCTGTTTCGACTAGTGGGCCTGCGTAGACCATATTGTGTTTGGGTTGACTTGCCCTGTAATGTTGCAAAGGACTTGTGTCTTTCCTAATGGCCCTGTGAGAGGCTGCACCAGAATGGCGGCCAAAATGCAAGCAAACGTGGCGGCAGCACAGTACGAATGCGCCGGTAGCGCGGCGGTCAAGGCAGCGAGCCAGGCAGGCTGATTTTGAAACGCGCGCCGCGCCGCGCCGCGCCGCTGACGTGAGGGCGGCGAGGCGAGCCGAGGCCAGGCCAAGACGAGCATTTGTTGGGCTTCCCGCGCAGAGTACGGCCGCTTCGAGGCCAAGATCCACGACCTGAGAGAGCAGATGATGAACAGCAGCATCAGCTCCGGATCGGGATCTCTCAGGACCAGCCACAAGAGGTCGCTCTACGTCAGGTCAGACCAGCGGCGCCTCGCCCTCGCCCTCCTCTCCTCCTGCTCCGCCCCCTCCTCCTCCTCCTGACGCGCGGCCCAACGTGCAGGGCGCTGTTTGACTACGACAGGACTCGGGACTCGGGTCTTCCCAGTCAGGGCCTCAACTTCAAGTTTGGGGACATCCTGCACGTGGTCAACGCCTCCGATGACGAGTGGTGGCAAGCGCGCCACATGACGGCCGCCGGAGACGTCCAAGAGGTCGGCGTCATACCCAGCAAGAGGAGGTCGGACGCCGCACGCACGCACGCACGCACGCACGCACGCACGCACGCACGCACGCACGCACGCACGCACGCAGGCAGTGTTGACTTTGAAGGGGTTTGATTGGCAGGGTGGAGAAGAAGGAGCGAGCCAGGTTGAAGACGGTCAAGTTCAACCCCAAATCCCGAGAGCGAGGGGTGAGTCGGGCCACGCCCACTTTGTATGCGCATCACCGCCTCGAGCGTCCTAGCATGTAGCACGTGTAGCGCTTTCTCTTAGCATCCTAGCATGTAGCTCACTCACGTTTGCACTTGACATCGTAGCATTTAACACATTTTCCCCGCTTGTGGTTGCTTAGCAGCTGGCATGTTAGCACTTTGCTTAGCATGTAGCAGATTAGCTCTTCCTTGTCACGCCTCGCTCACACGTCAGCTGATGTGTTAGCATGCAAAGCAGGGGTCTCAAACTGACAGCAAAGTCCCAACGTGTCGTTGGACCCCCACCCTCTTTTGCTGTGCCGTTGCCATGGGCGACGTGTGTATCACTTGTGGCCGATGACGGCAAAACGTAATCCGTCACAAAGTGACACCAAACTACCCCCCCCGGCGCACTCGTGTCTCCCTCCTAAGGCGCCTGGAGAGGCAATGTTTTTTTCCGCTGCGCGCATGGGCGGCCCGACTTGTCTGAAAGGTCGCGCTGCTCCACAAGTCCAACGTCACGCACGATTCAAGCGGGCAGGCTGAGGAGGATGCAAAGCCGCCGCCTCAGGCAGTCAGGCAGGCAGGCAGGCAGATGAGCCACACGGCCGCCTCGCCAACCTCCTTCACCTTCTCAACAACCGCTCATATGAGTGGAAAGATTGGATTAGCGGTAGTTCTTGGGGACTACTTGAAGCGCTTTTTGGTGGAATAGTTGATGCGGCGCACAAGTTGACTTTGAGACCCCTGCTGTCAAGGATGAGCTCTTCCCTTTAGCACTTCACTTAGCATGGCATCAACGAGCTCACTTTGTTGTGTTAGCACATTAGCCATCTCACATTAGCTCTTCTGTTAGCACGCTTGCATATTAGCTATAATTGGAGCCTGAGGACAAGTCGTTCCTGTTTGCCCGATCGATTTTGGTCTAAGCTTAGGCTGGACCCTGTAAGAATCGCGCAATGTTTTGGGGCTTTATTTTGCTACGCTAGCTCCTAGCGGCGCATACTAATGAGCGCGTGTGCAACGGAAGCCTCTCGCAGCTGATCCTAACCGCATGTCGCTGATCTTTGAGCATCCCGGCGGCCGCGGCGGCGTTTCGACTGCTCGCTAACGGCCCGACTGCCAAGCGCATGACCCGACGTAACCCTTGACGTGGATGTCTGCCTCATCTTCATCATCTTCATCACTCACATGGAGCCACGCCCCCTCTAAACATTTGAATAAGCAAATATTCACCTGTTTGCGCTGTTGCTCTGGCAACAACTTTGGAATGGCCGCACCTTTCTCGCGCTGCCTCGTCAGCGTCACCTACGTGTGTGTGTGAGAGTGTGGGGGTCTTGTAGGGCTGGGCGATATACATCGTCATCGATAGCATGGTCAACGTCAATTTCCCAATTTTACATTATCGAGTGTCGATACTGTCTCGAAAAGAAAAGTCGAACGAGTCCATTGGCGGGCGCAGCGAAGGGGGAAGTGATGAAATTCTCATTCAACCAAGCAGCGGGCAGAATTCAGTCACGTGACTCTGCGACGGCAGCCGAGGGACCGCAACATACGGAGGCGCGTCGCGTCATTTTTCAGCCAGTCTGCCGCGTCCGAGCCTGGAAAGGATTGGCGGTCGACAAGACTGACGTGGGGCCCGAGAAATTTGCTCCGTGGGCCCACAAACGTGTTCCGACGAGCGCATTAGGATGGAAACTGCGGGTGTGCAAGCACGCTCGAGAAACGCCACGTAAGCGTAAGCGCTCAGCACAGCTTGGCCGGGTGGAGCAAACAAATCTGCTGTAGCGTCGTCAACGTTGTGGGCAACGTTGTTGACAACGTTGACACTCGCACACGCGTCCGTCCAGAGATTGCGGCCCAATTTGCTGTCACTCCAAACGAGCGCTCGTGTTTCTCTTGGCGCCTTTGTCGAGGAGCTTGCGCAACAATCGCCAGCCATCCATTCTGGCATTCTTGGTTGGCAGTGGAAGACCAGCGTTCAATTCACATCAATATTCACAAAAATCCATCCGTAGTCGAGCCATCACTCGGGAAGTTGGTCATTGTTCAATTCGGCCGCGTTATCGTGATGGAGTTTGGGGGAAAAATCTGGAGAGATTCTTTTTCGGCTCATATCGCCCAGCCCTCGGCTCGTGCGTGCGTGCGTGCGTAGCGGTTCTTCCTTGTTGGTGCTGCCAGGCTGCGGCCAGTGAGCGGCAGTCAGCGTTTGACGTTGCGGCCACTTCCTGTCCCTCTGATGTGTACTCGCTGTAGCCGTCGGGCGACAAGCGTAGAAAGGGCGTGTTGGCCAGGTCCTTCCTGTTCGGCAAGAGTCGCGACGGCGGCGAGCAGGACAGCAGCGACGTGGAGCGTGAGTAGCAGGCCCGCCGCCGCCGCCACCGCGGGCGCCGCGTGCTCATCGGTCAGCGACAGGAAGAGAGATCAGCCGCTGACCCGGTTGTCACGGCGACGAGGCCACCCACTTTTTTTTTTTTTTTCTTTCCCCCTCCTCCTCAATTGGACCCCACCGGCCCAAACGGCGTCGTCCTCTCTCGCGCCGCGTCTGCTCTCTCGCTCTGTCGCTGCGATGCCGTAACTTCCTGTTTGTGCTTCTTCTTCTCTTGTCGCCTTCAGGACGCCATCGACCTCCTCGCCAAAGGACACAGTGAGTCAAATGCGCAACTTGGTCCTGCCAACGTCAGGAAAGGTGTAGGGGGAAAAAAAAAAGAACAGGAAGCAAAGCCTGCTCCGTCTTTATTGAGCCACACTTGCCAAAGTGTCGCAACGGCCTGCAGGTCACTTGGCCACCAAGACGTGAAAAGATGAACGCCAGAGCACGGTTGCCAAGTGCAACTTTTCTGTGCTGTTCTTCACACGTGGGCGTGTCCACCTTGAAGTCAGCCACTTTTCCTGTCAGCTCAAGTACCGGAAGCCGTGACCGATGGCTCTCGCTCGCTCGCTCTCTCTCTCTCTCTCTCTCTCTCTCTCTCTCTCTCTCGCTCTCTCTCTCTCTCTCTCTCTCTCTCTCTCTCTCTCTCTGACGTGTTTTGGTGCCGCAAATCGACAGACGACGGCACACCTTACATTTGAAATATTCCTACTTTTCTTCCGGCTGGCCGTACGTGCCGCGCCGCCTTTAACATCAGTCTGCTGCCGCCGAGCACTTTGTTGGGAGGCCGGTCATTCGGAGGTGTCATCAAGAGCAGCACAGCTATCGCATTGAGTGACGGAAGCGAGCCAACATCAGCCAAGGAAAGCCAAGTGGGCCGAGCTCTTTTTGCACCTCCTTGGAAGTGGGAAGTGGGGGGGGGGGGAATACGGTCACCGGACTGGCGGCCAGCCAACGTGTGGGCGCTCACCATTTAGCCGTATGCCTCTTTTTCCTTTGCTTTTGCTACTCTTGGAACAAAGAAGACAGGTGTCAATTGTAACAAAACAATTTAGAAACCCCAAAAAGGGAGGAGGAGAAGGAGGAAGAGGAGCATCACCCCCCACCCCCCACCCCCCCGCGTAGCATAACGGGCATCGTTAGCTGGTCAGGCTGCCAACAGGCTAATGGTTGCGTCAGAAAGTGGCCAACAAGCAGCCGGTGGCTTCCCCGAGGCGGGCGGAGCCGGCGTCCGGCCGGCCCCGCCCCGCCCCCTCCCCTCCCCTTCCCCACCACCTGCAGGAGTCTTGGTTGTCCGGAGGAGGCGGGGCCCGGGCCGCTCATCACGCCTTTTTTTCTCCCCAGAAAGCTTTTTCCGCCGTATTGCTTGGGCTGCCGCGTGTGGCGACTGACCCGCTTTGTCCTTTCAGAAGCCGCCGCCACGTCCAACGCCAGCGACAGCGAAAGCAGCTACCGTAAGCGCAACCTCCCTCTTGCTCACAGCTTCCGCGTCGCTCGTCGAGACGGCGTCGCTCGTCGCGACGACCTCGCTGACCGCCCAGCCATGTTTTGCATCCTCGTTCTGCTCGTCTTTTTGTCACCGCAAAAGTCCTTCTTTGGATGGCAAAAAGAAAGTGGGAATTCTTGACAAAAACTAACCCGGTGTAGTTTAAGGAAGAAAAGTCAAGAAATAGTCCCTAAAACATTTTCATTTCAAAAGGTTTTTTAAAATTCTAAATCAGAAACATGTTTATTTCCAAACATAAAATGACATGTTTGTGCCCAAAGTTGCATTTGAACCCCCCAAAAGTTCCCCTTTTGGGTTGGAAAAGTTTTCTTCTTTCTTTCTTAGAATTCGTTGTTGCCTTTTTTTTTTTTTTCTCATTTTCTGGTGGTTTTATCGGCCGCAGCGATTATTCAAATCGGTCAATCGTTCGATCGCAAAGACAGTTCTAGCAAAACGCTTCTTGACTGACACCCACGTCACTCACCAGACTTGTTTTTTGGGGGGTGTTCATTTTTGTAATTTCTTGGAATCTGGAAAACTAGGGCTGCCACTCACCGTCATTTGAGGAATTGATGAATCCCGCATTGAAAACGGCATTTCATGTCCGAGGCCGCTTTGTAAAACAGGAGCTCCCAAAATGAATCGGTGAGGATCGGCTCGCTAGCGCCCGGCAGAAAATGTCCACGGCGGGCAAAGACGGCAGCGAGCCAAATGTGGCGAGCCGCCGTCGGCCGGCGCTTCCCCCGAAGGGCGAGCCGCCCCGGCAACCCGGTTGCTTGGGTCAACGTCGGCCGGCGACGGGTCATGGAAGGTCGGCGGCGAGCGCGTGTCAAGCCCCGCGCATTCAAAGTCACAGATACCAGAGTGCGCTCCAGGTGGACAAAAGCCATACCTGGCCGTACCTGGCATGGACATTTTGTTCATGGGAAGGGCATTTCTATCTGATGACTCAATGAATGGACACAAACGAGTTGCAAGTGGCAGCCCTCCTTCGGTTTTCACTTGGATTTGGAATCAACTCCAGCGTTTGTCAGCAGGTGGCCAGGAGGAGTTTGTCCTGTCGTACGAAGCCGTCGCTCAACAGGAAGGTAAGGCGGCCGGCGCCTCTCGCGCGTGGCGTCGCACGAGTGCCGACGCCGTCTTGTCAGTGACGGCGGCCATCTTGTCTCGTGCAGTGGGCTACACGCGACCGGTCATCATCCTGGGACCCATGAAGGACCGCATCAACGACGACCTCATTTCGGAGTTCCCCGACAAGTTTGGCTCGTGCGTCCCGCGTGAGTGCCCGCCCGAGCCTCTCTCAGGCACCCCCCTCAGCCCCCCCCCCCCCCCTTGCCGGCCAGCCCCGGGCGACGCCGCTCCGCTTGCGTCTTCGCAGACACCACGCGACCCAAACGCGACTACGAGGTGGACGCTCGCGATTATCACTTTGTGGCGTCCCGCGAGCAAATGGAGAAGGACATCCAGGAGCACAAGTTCATCGAGGCGGGACAGTACAACAACCACCTCTACGGAACCAGCGTCCAGTCGGTGCGAGAGGTCGCCGACAAGGTGGGTGGCCCGGCCCCTTTTTCCTCGGCCGGAGGTGGCCTTAGCTTAGCCTCCCGGTCCGCTAGCTTCGCGCCAAGGCGGTGACGCTTTTGCCGCATCCAACGCCAAGCGCGCGCCATCGCACGTAGGAAGCGGACGGGAACGGACTTGACAGCCGACAACGAGGCTTAGCTTCGCGTTCGGTTTATTGAGCGCGTCGTTGGTCGCGTGCATTGCAAATTGAAATAAGAAGCCTGCGTCTGTTGTTAGTCGAACACTGCTTTGAAGTTCTGAGGCCAGCCCGCCAGCGCCGGGTGGGCGCCGGGTGGCAACCAGCGGTCCTCGTGACACCTTTCTTGAACGTTCCTTCACATCGTCCTCCAAGCGAATAAGATCCGAAAGCGGGACGCAGCCGTTCCCTTCACGTCACTTTTGAGACGGGCAGACGAGCGACTCGAGGCCAGCTGCCGAGCGCTTTCCTTGCTGGCCAACAAAAACGCATCGGATTGTTGAGCCGGATGTCAGAGCTCAGATGTTACAACTGCAACACCCCCCACCCCCCACCCCCTATTTTTCTTGATGAGCAGACGGGGGATGCCGAATTTGCAAAAAGACCTAATTCTTCTTATTTTTTGGGGCCTTTTGTGTGATAGATTGTCTGGGGCGCGCCATGTTGCGGCCAACCGGCCTCCGCGTTTGCGTTTCCATGTGCAACTCGTCCTCAATTGCTACATATATGACATGAAATCAAAATGTCAAGAAATGTCTGAGGTGATGTGACAGCCCTCTGCCTGCCTGCGTGCGTGCAGGGTAAGCACTGCATCCTGGACGTGTCGGGCAACGCCATCAAGCGCCTGCAGGCGGCGCTGCTTCATCCCATCGCCGTCTTCATCAAACCCAAGTCCGTCCAGAACATCATGTAAGGCCGCACACGCCGTTCGTTTTAATCACTTTTAGTATTGATTTTAGTTCTGTTTTCATGGAATATTTGCCAGATTCCCAAATGACTGCCCAACCTTGTTTCTTCTCTGACTACATTTCACAAAATGAAGACTGAAACAAAGGACATCTCTGCTTTAATTCTAGTTTCAAAACCATTAAATGTGCCTTTCATTCAGTTAGTTTTTGTTTTTTGAAAAAAAAAAAAAAAAAAAGCATTTTCCAGTTTTTATTTGCCAAACATGTTTTTCAATGTACGTTTTGGGCAAACACAGACTTGCTTTCTGACACGCACACGCAGCCGCACTCTCACGTGCAAAAGACAATGACATTGGCAACTTGTGTGCTTGTGTTGGCCGTGTCAGGGAGATGAACAAGCGTCTGACGGAGGAACAAAGCAGGAAGACGTTTGAGCGAGCCGCCAAGTTGGAGCACGAGTTCACGGAACACTTCACAGGTTGGAAAGAACGCCTTTTTCAGTGGCCTCACATTGCTTCCCCAACACAGCGAGCGTGATGACGCGTGTGCGTGTGCGCAGCCATCGTGCAGGGCGACACCCTGGAGGAGATCTACGAGCAGAGCAAGCAGGTCATCGAGGATCATTCGGGATCGTTGATATGGGTGCAGTCCAAGGAGAAGCTATGAAGACGACGACCGCTTTTGGGAACGCCCCACCGCCACCTTGGAGCTTGAAGGGGCGCGGCCATAACCCTCTAACAAGCCCGGCTGAGGGGGAGGAGTCGGCTGAACCACTTTGACTAACGAGCAAGCTGGCGCTTTTTCTTGTGGCGTGCGCCGGCCCGCGGAGGGGGGGGGCAGAGACGAGACAAGTTGAACCTGCTCAGCTGCCTATTTTCGTATAAACAAAAACTACAAAGTCTATATTGATCGGCACTATTATCACCATAGAAGATTTCAATATGAAATTTCATTCCTGTCTTATTTTTCTTTTTTAACCAAATAAAAGCGCAAACAGGACGCGCCTTGTGTTTGTTTCCATGGAGACGAGCAGCACGTTTGCTTCCTGACACTTTTTATTAGGAACTTTGACCTTTCACACTCCAGTAGCTCGACAACAGGAAGTGGAGGGATAAATTAAACATCTGAAATGACCAGATCGAAACCTCTCCACTTCTAAATGAAAGCACAATGACAACATTCACATAAAAACCTTCGAAAAGTTACAAAAGGCTTTGTTTCACACGGCGCAACGCATTCACGTTTGGCCGGTCCAGGCCCCGCCCACGGCATCCCATCCTGGCCAATCAGCAGCTGCTGGTTTTGAACTCTCCGTTCTCAGCGATGGACAGCTTGGTGGGGGTGGTGCTGGTGGGCCGAGCCGTAGCCGTCCTTCACCTGATTCAGCGCCGCCATCAGGCGAGCGTTGGTAGCATCCAGAGACCGGATGCGCTGCTCCTGATTGGGGGGAGGGGGGGGGGGAGTCCGACGCACGCTAAGAACAGAAAACTTTGCAAAAGTGTGTAAGCACTTCTTTGGGGTTTGGGACTGTGGTGCGGTTCGGATACGGCACTGACGGAGCCAGAGGGGAGGCCGGGGGTAGCGCCGGACCCCTCTGAAATCTGATTGGAGCCCCCAGGTGCCACCCCAGATGATTGACATATCGCGGCAGCGACTGCTAAGTCCCTCCTGTACAGTAGTTGGCGCTGTGTACCACAAAGCGTTGCAATCCACGTTCATTAGGAGAAGAAGAATCGCCACTGAAGCAGAGGAACATTTGAGTCCGATATGAGTCGGTTATCAAAGAGACAGATCAACAAAGTAACGAAAAAGGAGACGAAGGATACCCTCCATGCACAGTGAAATCCTCGTCGTAAAGTCAGTTTTACGCAGGTGTCCCAATGAGTCCCTGTTTAAAATAATTTTTGTAGATAGATTTTTTTTTTGTTGATGCTACAAGCAGAAAGCAAACGTTAACGTTCTATCTCATGGCGTCTAGCTTCCAACAGCCGCTCAATATTAACGTCTACATTTAATTCATTCGGGTGCCAGCAAAACACTCGTGGATCTTGGCCCTTGTCGTAAGTTGTGTTTATCAGTTTGCTCTCTATTTTATATACTGTACATGTTTCTCCAATGATTCTAGAGCTATGAAACTGGAGAATTAGCCAGCTAGCCGTTTCATGCTCTGTTGCCTTAAATCAAAGGTAACGGTAGTTAGCCTGCTGTCAACTAGCTTAAAAGTCTGAATATTCAACTTTTTTATATGCCCCGACTTTTTAGGCTTGAAGTAGGGAGTTAATAACATTGTGTGATGCGAGGAATAACGTTAACAAGACTGGCTTATTTTTTCACGGGGTCAGTTGAGGATGAAAAGGCAGGGGGAGAAGATTTGTGACCTCTTTTTAAAGCGAACCAAGTCAGGAAAAGATGAGGCAGGCAGGCAGGCAGGCAGTCAGTCGGACAGAATTGAGGTCTGCTCGCAGCTATCATCGTGGGACGAGTCAGGAGGAGAGAGAATCGGATCCACACAGGCAGCCCATCACCAGGTCCGAGCATAGAAGCAGTCACATGCTCGCTTCAGTAGTCATTTGAAGTTACAGGCATCCTTTATGCAAAATGGAAATATATTGATCTTAATAGTTATCTGGGTCATCTTAAGTTGTTTGGATGAATTATTTTGCATACACCACCTATCTACAATCTCCTGGAAAATAATTTAGTGAGATACTAAATACAATATTTAATAAATACAAATTCAGAATAATTATAACAAATGATTTGCATGATGAATTGCATAATCTATTCACATGATACACATCTTGTTACTCAAATGTCCCAAAAAGATTTCTGCCTTTATTGTAAATTCTACTGCCAAGTCCAACATCCCAAATTTTAGGGACTTTTGGGCGCTCTTCTGTGATGACGCACAGCAAGGCACACGAGTACTCAAGTAATAAAGTTAAAAAAAAAAAAAAAAAAAAAAAAAAAAAGGTTTTTAACGCAGGCTGTTTATTATTATTATTGAAACGTTGCAGACAGGCGAGGAGAGGCCAGAGAGGAAGTAGACGAGCGGCACGCACGGCGGCGGGCGCCTGATAACTTAACAACAATACTGTTTATTATGACACACGTGTGCTTACATGACTATAAGTGGATGGATGGATGGAGGTCAAAGGTCATAGTGTTCTTGTTTGGATTACACACACAAAATTCATATTAAGGCACAAAGTCGTTACAAATCACAGGTTAACTACGTCTTCACTTCAGTCGCGTGACATGAGAGATAAAGAACATGAAGAAAATGGCGACGTTGACGAGCACGCGCGCGTCGCTTTTGACACAAAAATGTGAAAATCAAAGAAAAAAAAAAAACAAAACACTCACACATACGCACATGACATTTTTAGCACCAGTGTATCAGAGCAAATGTACAAAAGTTGCATAGAGTCCAAGTGACGTCACCACGTGACTGGAGAGGCGGGAGCCGGGTTGCGGGACCGACGCGGCCGCACCCCGACCGGTCGCCGGCGTGCTTGGCACGACTGACAGCAAAATACGTTTAGCTTAGCGTGTGGCGCTAGCGGCGGCTCAAGACAGACAGAGGGAGGGAGGTGGCGCAGCCGCGCCCACGCCGAGAAGGCCCACGGTGACGCGGCGGGCCGCCGTGGCGAACCGCCGTGGCGAACGGGAAACTGCCAGTGGGAGGGACTGCCTGTGTGCAGCCACATGACTGCGTGACATCACGTAACGTCACATGATGGAAAGCGGTCTTAGCAACTGGATGACTCAACAACTGATTGATTGTCTACCGAATCAGCGCCTATGCGGGAAATGGATCGATCGTCGTTTCGCTTCAAACTCGCGGTTGTCGAGAGGGCATCGCAAAACACACGGGTCGGTGGCGGTCGGCTGAACGGCGGCCGACCCGACCCGCCCACGGCAGACGCTTCGGGTCGCTTTGGCCTGTTGCCTAAGCGGGCCGAAGCGTGTGTACTCAGTGACTGCGCTTGTATTTCTGCAGCGTCAGTGTCACTTTGAAACAACGTCCTGTTTTGCAACCAAGGGATGCAAATCAAAGCGTTGGTCATCGATTATCAGGCCATCGCAGCCCTAATTTTGTGGATATCCAGCTTGAGGTTCTAGTACGCTCAGAGACAATTCGGTGCACAACTAGTAGAACAAGGGGGTCTTCCTAGGAACGATTTTCTGCGCAACCGCTTTGCAATTCAGCCTTACAAGTCAACTACCGTGCTGCACTATTAACACTACGAGGCCCGGCCACTCGCCATTTGCCACGCACTAGTAGCCTCCTAACAAAACCGCGTACACTCTAGTGTATATTGATATGCCGGTTAAGGTTACTCGTTAAACAACTTTGACACACTGGTAGGACAACTACATGTAAGTGACAGCAAGCGACTAGAACTACAAGTGACACCAAACTTTACTGGTTAACATCTAGCGTTTCGCGAGTACTAGTAGGATTAACGCACACATGTCAACTTTTGCCCCACTAGCGCACCCTTAGGTGTACTGGTTTCTTGAACGGTTTGAATAGTGAGGACAAGGAGCATACTAGTACAACATGGACCTGGGGCTAGTTAGGAAAGATATCAAACAAATGCTCGGGCGAACCGCTTGAGCGTTTATCGAAAGCCGACTCGTTTTCATCCATGACACCCGTAGTTTATCCAACGCATGTATTTTAAGAGCCGTGTGCTAGTAGGCTCTGTGGTCACTGCTAAGACAACTTTTGCTGACTCGTGTGTTACTAGTTAGGCAAAACTCTGCACTAGTTGACTACTGCGTGCTACTAAAACGGCGAATGACATTATACAATGATGTAACTGGTTAACGTAGCTTTCCTTTGACTAGCTGTACTAGTAGCACATGGATGCCAACGAGTGCACTTTGATGTCATCGATAACGTGCGTTTGTGCTAACTTGCCACGAAGCGGTTGGCGCATGGGTTCGAGACACACTCCTCCTTCTCATTCTTTGTTGGGCGCACTGGCGGGAGATCGACAAAGTGGCTCGTGAGCACTTATTGCAAATCCGAGCGGGGAATTGATTGGCCAGTTGAAGTCCTCATCATCAGCCGGAGTTTTGCCCGTGAAACGCAGACACGTTCTCTCTTTGTCACCAAACAGGAAATGCCTTGCGTCGTTTGGCCCCGCTCAATCCAATCGGCAACTTGGCTTGTCCGGGAGTATAGCGCCAACGCCGCAAAATCTCACGTGGGGAACGAGCGGCGATGGAGGACGCACGTGGTCACGGACAACCCGTCACCTAAACCGCCAGAAGGGCACGCGGACAAAGTTTCGGCTGAGACGGGGCGTTTTCGCTTTTGAATACCCGTCTGTTGTAAAGTTCAACAAACGTTAACGCAAGGGCAAACGATTGGGAAACGGTCGAATGCTGGGACTGCAATTGAAGATCTAAGAAGGCCTTTATCGATCCCACAGCGGGGACACTTTCAGCGTTGTTGCGGATTCAAAAAGACGCATTTTCATGGATGATTTAGTTTTTGAATGAATTGTCACCCAGACTATTTTCCTGCCAGGTAACGGAACGGGCCCCGGAAAATCCAAACGGGCCGGGCTCTGGTCGTGAACTAAAGCCGGATATCGAGGACATGCGATAAATGCTCAAAGGTCTGTACGGTAAGTCGTTTGACAATGTATTTGCCACGCGCTCATTGACTAAACGCTCACGTGGCCCCAAACGGACCCCTGCGGGATCCCTCAGCATGCGGCGCGATAACCGGTCCGGCGGCAACGACGATGAGGGTGTCACGTACGAGAATCAAATGTCGGGAGGGAGGGAGGGAGGGAGGCGCAGCGTCGCTGCTGGCGAGCCCTTCCTGCGCGGGGGCGGGGCGTGACAGGTAACGAAAAGCTGGCAGTGGGAGGGACTTCCTGTTGCGGCGGCGGGCGTGCAGTCTCGTGGGGTTCGTGCTGGTGGGTCTCTGGTGCTTTGCGCTTACGCGCAGTTCAAAAAAAGACAAAAAGAATCAAGGTGGAGTTTTGGTAAGGCGTTTGTGGTGTTTTGCGGCATGTTTAGGCTTTCTCCAGGGACGGCGTGTTGAAGCATCCGTCGGGCAGCGTGTTCTTGATGTCGTTGAGGTTGGCGATGTCGGCGCGGATCTCACGGATCTGCCGGTCGTAGTCGCCGATCATGGCCTCCTGCGCGCGCGCCACCTCGTTGAGCTCCGTCAACTTCCGGTCCAGCTCGCTGTCGGCCATCTTGTCCTTGGCGCGCCGCAGCGACTCGTCAATTTGCGTCAGTTTGCCCACGTCCACTTTGTCGATGTTGCCTGGGGGACGCGGGGGAGGAAAAGCTCAGTCGGCTGGCGCTTCTCCTCCACGCAACTACAGAGTGCGAGCGCAACTCATGGATTAGCAAGCGAACGGGCAAACGGAGTCTTTTCATGAGCCATTTGTTGTTTGACGTCCGTTGATTGTCCAAACGCTCGCAATCCCGTCCTCCTCCGGGGAGGTACAAATCCTCTGCGCCGTTTTCTGCACTGACGCCATCCTAATGGGAAATGCGCCGCGTGTTCGGGAGCAGATGTTTCAAGTACCCCAACGTCGGCGCTACATTAGCAGTTAGGCTAACGGACGACGCGGTGTGAACGTTTCGGCATTGAAAAATTCAACAACAACAACAACAACAACACTCCGTTTTTCCCTTCATTTTTTCTTTTGGGGTGGTGTTTCCTAAAAAGACTTGGGCTCAATGGCCCTTTTCTCTTTACAATCGCTCCTTTCCGGTTTGAGGCGGAAACTCTTTTTTGCAGGTTTGCCGGCATTGCACGAAACAAGCTCTGTAACTGCTTCGACACACATTGTGCGCTTACCGAGTTGCTCCAGCAGGGCGGCGATGGTGCCGAGGACTGTCTTGACGGCGCCTTTGGCCTTGCGGGCGTTGTCTTCTGCTTCCTTGGCGTTGGCCGACGCCTGCGGCAGGTCGGGCGGCACATTCGTTCAATCGGCACACGTTAGGTGACGCGGTGTGACTCGAGGTCACGTGAGCTAACGGCACATGTCGCGTGTCCTCGTGTGACGTGGCGCGCCATCCAAATGCCACATCAAACGATGTCAAATCGCGCGCGGCGCCACGTGACTAGGCGCAGCCCGACGCGTCGCCATATGACAAGATGGCGCGTGACGCGGCATGACATGACGGCAGACGGCGCGTTGCGCAACACGGGGTCGGTCGGGTTCCTACCGCGGCGGCCGTGGTCATGTCCCGGTCGGCCTCGGCCTTCTTCCTGCTCAGCTGCTCCTCGGCGGCGCTCAGCTCATCCATCAGGGCGTCCGCTTCGCCGTCCAGCCGGTCGGCGTCCCGCAGGGCCTTCTCGGCGTCCTCCTTGGTCTTGGCCGAGCCCTGCCGAGAGGCGTCGGGCGGACACGCGTCAGGCGAAGGGCCGGGGTGAAGAATGCCGGCTAATGCCCATCGACAGGAAGAATGGAGACGCCCCGCGGGTCTCGCGAGCTTTATTTCGCGCCGGTGACTACACCAGGGTGGCCCCCGGCGGAGAAGAGGAGGCGCTCCTCCTTCTCCTTTGCCCCAAAAGGTTTGCCCGTTGCTAGTCAATGTGGCGGCCAGACCGGTGGCTGCGTTGGCCGCTCAGCGCTACCTTGACGCTTGACGCTCGAACAGCAGTCCACAAAGTCAATCCACTGAGCAGACGCGCCAACCTGCTGCCGCTTTCCCGGTGGAAGGCCGGCGGCCGGCGGCACTGTTGTCCTGGAGTCGCGCGGACCGCGAACGCAATGGCCCGCATTGTTGGGATTTCCCCACTCGGTCTTTCAACTTTCTTTGGCCGCGCGTCCGCGCAGTCCATTCTCGACACCGATTGGCTTTTGGCCCAGTTGTGCCGAGAGGCATTCGCTCAAGTCGTTTGGGGGAGAAAAACACTTTTGTCCCGAAGAAACGCTACTTTGACTTGCTTCCGTTCGGCTCGCTCACGTCAGTCTTACGGATCGATTCTTGCTTGTGCCCTCGGAGGGCTGGGCGAGACGGCCGGAAAGTTATATCACCGTATCAGTGCCTATCGATATATATTGAAGTATACTTTTTATTTTTAACTCTTCAAAATCAGGACGTGGAGAGAAAGGCTGAACTGAGGACATTATATTTTCAAATATGAGATCTAACCTTCCGTAAAGGGTGAGAGGCGGTTGACGGCTTAGCACGTCCGCCTCGTGGGTTGGAAATGCGCATGTCCTCCCACATTCCCCAAAACATGCATGGGAGGATAATTGAAGACTCAAACTTGTCCCTGGGTGCGAGTGTGAATGGTTGTTTGTCTTTGTGTGCCCCGCGAACCAATTGAGGGCGTACCCACGATTTGGCTAATGGATGGAATAAAGGGGGGAAACAAGTAGAGAGAAAAAAAAAAAAAAAAAAAAGCCAAATGAATCGGTCAATTTCAAGACGAAATAAACGTCTTTTGACGTAATGCGCTTAGTGGGGCTGAGGGAAATGGCAATGTACCGATTTCACTGTCATCTATTGCTAATCCGTTTTTAAGTAAGAAAAGCAAATTGATTGAAGACCAAATGAAAAAGAATGAAAGAGGAAAACTCTCATTCCAGCAACGCATTTGCTGGTGGGCGCGTGCACGACGACGGGCTGGGGGATTTGCGTCCATTTCTATTGATCCGGATCAGGCGTTCTACACCGACGCCGCTGTCGATTGATTGGCCGGCCTTTTCTGCGTTTTGCTCCCGGGCCACATGACTCCGCGTGACCGAGCCGACGGAACTCGGTCACGTGAGCGCCCGGCGCAAGCCGGGGGCGGGCCTTTTTCAAAGCAACGGGAGAAAACAACAAAGGCGGCCGCGTCCAACGCTCCTTCTACAGACAAAGAAAGCAAAGTTGCTTCCGGACAATTTGCGGGCCCCACCTTCTGCACGTTGGCGGCGATGCGCTCGGCCTCCTCCGCCTTGGTCTTGGCCTGCCTGGCGTCGGCGTCGGCGTCGCCCAGCGCCGCCTCGGCCTGCCGCGTCTTGGCGTTGGCGGCCGCCACGGTGGCGTTGATGGCCGGGATCCTCTTCAGCGCCTCCTCCGCCGCCGTCTTGTTGTCGTTGACGCGCCGGTCGAAGTCTGCCAAGAAGACGAACGACAGCGGCGTGACCGGCTGCCGTTTGGGAAAAAGGCCGGGGGGCGGCGGGGGCGGCGGGGGCGGGGCCGGCACCTCGCAGGTCGTCCAGGATGTTCTCGGCCTCGCGGAAGGTGGACTGAGCCTTCTTGGCCGCCTGCTCCGCCGTCGCCTTGGCGGCGTCGGCGCGGGCCAGGAGCTGGTCGGCCGTCTGGAGGGAGCAAAGTCAAGAAACTACTAACATCTGCATTTCACGTTTCCAGAAAAAAAAAAAAACCCAAAAAAACAACTATGTTGTGTAGCCTTCTTATTTCCGTGCACCTCCATAGTGTAAAACTGTCCCAAAGATTGCACAGGGGGGAGGAAAAACCAGATTCAAAGTAGAAATACAGTTGCGCTCTGAGGACCAAGATTCATTCGTTCCATGACCATGCTTGTACCTCAAATCATCTTTTCCCATGCCAATGAGTGCAGCTGACTCATTCACCTGCTCCTTTTCCTCATGTTTTTTTTCTTCTCTTTTTAACGAGGAAACGGGCACTCACTAATGTTTTAGTATCTCGGTACACCATGATTCCAATGCCCGGCGGGCACCTTGGCCACCAGGGGGCAGTATATAACGCAGCCACCGAGACCGGAGCCAACCGCCAAAGAGTGGCCGCGGCTGGCAGCGGTTCTCCAATCTGCGCTAAAACAACAGTTGAACTTTTGTGGACCATCGTCAAATTATTGTCATTGACTTTTTGGCAAAGTCTTTTAGTCTTGCCCGCAAGCCCCGACGATTGTGAGCAGACGGCGCTGACGACTGCAGTCCGTGGCCGCGCGAGGGCCCGCAAGGCGGGCTTTGCTTTTTTCTTGTTTTTGTGGCATCCGTTACCTGCTGCTCACTGCGCCCTTTCTCCAGGAGTTTTCGGACTTCGCGCTCTTTAGGCGCCAGGTCTTCCCGCAGCTCGTTGTACTCCCTCTCCGCCTTGTCGATCAGGCCGTCCAAGTCGCTCGCCTCCTTCTTGATCTTGTTGGCCTCCTCCTGCAAACAGGAGGCCGGCGCGTTGACAATAGCGGGGAGCGGCGCGGCGGCGGCGGCGGGGGCGGGGGCGGCACCTCCAGGGCGTGCGTGTGGAAGGGCGGCAGGCCGGTGAGGTTGGCGAAGATCTTGAGGGCGTGGTTTCCGGCCTCCTCCGCCTCGGCCTGGACTTTGTCGGCTTGCTTCTCCAAACTCTTGGCCAGCTCCAGCGCCTCCTTGTACCTGAACAGAAAGGCAGCCGCATGTCAGGAGCCCTGAGACAGGAAGCGCACGCAAGGCCCTTTTCGGAGCCTCCTACGAGGCGGCTGTAAGAGGCAGGCCGTGAGCGCGCTGCGATCGGCCCACCGCCTGGGCCTTGCGGCAAGGGACGTGCCCGTTGGCTGCTTTTAAAGCCGGCGTGACAGACGCAAAGTGTCCGGCAAGTCATACAAATGCATTTTGGGATGACGCACTTTGAGAAAGTCTTTGGAAGACTATGCTCCGTGCGCTTTCACTGGTGGAAACGCGGCCTTCTGACTCCTATCGATTGGCTTTGTGGCGTAAAAAATGGCCGCCCCCCTCAGATGACTCCAAAGGGCTGCCTTTTGCCACCAAAGGCAATCAACAGGAGTCCCAATGGCGTGCTTCAACTGCTGGGCCTGAATAGAAGCCAGTCCTGAATGTTGGGCCGGACTTTCCCTCCAAGTACGTCGGTTGCCGAGTCTCTGCTTTTGTACTTTGACTTGAGCAAAGGTGTTGAATGCGTCCGCCACGCCGAGGACGTCTGCCACCTACTTCCTGTTGAGCTCGTCGATCTGTTGAGCGGTCTTTCCTTCTCCGTCCAGCGTCTTGAGCAGCAGGTTGTAGGCTTTGGCGGACGTGTCGTTGGCATCCTTGGCGATCTTCTCGATCTGGTCGGCGTCCATCTTGTGCCTGCGCCGACAAGAGCGGTCACGCCGGGCGGCCTCGGCGAAGGCCCGCCCCGAGCCCGCCCGCCCGCCCCGAGCCCGCCCGCCCGCCCCGAGCCCGCCCCGAGCCCGCCCCGAGCCCGCCCCGAGCCCGCCCCGAGCCCGCCCCGAGCCCGCCCGCCCTTCTTACTTGTCGGCCAGCTTGCGCGCTTCCTCGGCCAGCAGCGTCATGTTGTTGGGGTCGCCGTGGCCGCTGGGAGACTTGATGTCCTGAAGGCGCACGCCGCGCGGTCAGGACGGCGACAACGAACGTGGCGGGACGCGGCGCGACACTCACCACTTTGCCGACGGCGTCCTTGGCCTTGTCCAGCTCCTGTCGGGCGCGGTCGATGAGGTTCTCGGCCTGGCGCGCTCGGTTGCGGGCGCGGTCCGCCTGCGCGCCCGTCTGCTCCACCGTGCCGCGGACGTTCTGCAGACGGTTCCACTGAGTGGTCAGCGAGCCGTTGATGGCGTTCAGACGCTCCAGCAGGCCTCGGTCCACGTCTTGGGGGGAGGGGGGAAGAACAAAATAGAAAAAAGCTAAGGAAACAGAGCTCTCGCGCGGCACGCGGCAAACATTCCGGCGCGCCTGGCGACGTCGCACCCTCGCTGGAGCGCGCCTCGTCCAGGAGGTGGAGGACCGCGCGCTCGGCCTCCTTCAGGCGGTCTTCGAAGGCCTTGTCGCTGACCGTCTCCTGACCCGACGCCAGGCCGTCGATGAGCGTCTGCAGCTCGTGGACCTTCTGCCGCTGCTGGTTCACCTGCCGCACAAACAGCCACCGGCAGTCTTAGCCGCCTGCCGCGTCCAAGTCCAAAGTTCCCGGAGCTCGGGCCGAGTTATCAACACGGGACGCAAGTAGGCGACTACATCCACCGATTCAATTGCGGCCTAAGCCATCTTCTCCAAACCTTCGGCCGATTCAATATTAAGATCGAGTTCTCGATTTGCGATGTGGTATTTTGGGGTCTTTTTGACTAGAAAAGGAGAGCAAAATAGTGTGTCACTTGTCACTTGGAATGGCAAGGAACGAGTGTCGTAAAGGAGCGGAAGTCCGGTCTGAAAAGTGCGTGCGTGCGGGCGGGCGGGCGAGCGAGCGTCCTCACCTTGTCGCGGACGAGACTGTAGCAGGAAGGACACTGCTGGCATCCGGGCGCCGAGCGGTTGTAGAAGTAGTTCTCCTCGCACATGTCGCAGCGGGCGCCCACAAAGCCGGGCCGGCAGCGGCAGCGGCCGTCCTCCCGGCACTGGCCCGACTGGGCGCCCTCGGGGTCGCAGTCGCAGGCTGGGGGAGGTCAGGGAAGGGTCAGAGTTCAAACGGCGGCGGCGGCGCGCGCGCTCGGCGGGCGTTGGTACGTTTGCATCCGGACGAGCCGAAGCCGAAGAAGTTGACCTCGCAGCGCTCGCATCGGGGCCCCGTGACGCCCGGCTGGCACTCGCACTGCCCGCTGACCGCGTCGCACTGGCCGTTGGCGGAGCCGATGGCGTCGCAGTTGCACCTGTGGACGAGGAGGCGCGATCTCTCAAATCTTGCCAACATTGTCCACAAGACGCTTCTTAATCAAGTCGGCAATTTCTTGAGCTCAACTCGACTCTCCGATCAGGTTTGGGAACCTCGGAGAGAGCGCTTCCTAACCGCCGTGAGATTGAAGAGTGATGCGGCAAAGGTGTCGCGCCGAATGTCCTGTTAGCCCGGTTGCAAACTCCAGGAGGACAACGGAGCAGGAGGCTCTTACCGCTCGCAGCCGTTCCGGCTGCGCAGGTTGAAGAATCCCGGCTGGCAGGCGCCGCAGTCGCGCTCGATGACGTTGGGCAAGCACGGGCATTGGCCCGTCACCGCCGAGCAGCTCGTCCGGGCGCCCAGCGTGCCCGACGGGGAACACGCGCACGCTGGAAAAGGGCCAGAAAATGCGCAGCGACGTCAGCCGGTGTCATTGGACGTCGCACGTCAGCAAACGTCACTTGACGTGACTTGCCAACGGTGCGTCACGCCACGCCGCAAATTGAAAACGAGGTCGTCTGAAGAAAACGAAATCAAAATGCTTTGCAATAAGCAAATCAAACGGACAAACTACATCTTGCCTCTCTAAAAGGAACTCACAGTAATTGGAGCAAAAATGTTTTGGTCTCTTTCAATGAATATCGCACATGACTTTGCGCTGTTTTTGAATTCTAGTCGACTTGACTTTAGTACACGACGGTGACCTTTTGATTATCTCTCGCACACAACAAACACTCTATGAAAAATTGAGAAGGAAAACGAATAAAAAACAAAACTTTGGGGGCAAAAAATCCCAACAACGTTGCCCTGAATACGACTTCAACCAAAGTGGATTGAAACCCTATAAAAATATCAACCTATGAGCTATACTGACAACTGAGAACACGTGGCATCAGGTGAAGCGGCATCGCGCCGTTCCGCTGCACTCAAGTTGTCGGGCCCAAATGGAAATGCTTTGAAATCCCGGTTGAAAAACGGTGCCCAATTTGAAATCTCCGTAAAGGTGCGTTTCAATGTCGCCGACGTACGTTCTTTTGGTCACTTTCGGAAGCGACGCGTGTTGCCGTCGCCCGGCGACTGCCGCGCCAGGGAAGCACGGCGGGTGGCTTTGGGGCCGAAATGTGCTCGACAAATCAAGTTGCCTTGCCTTGCGCCGGCTCACCCGACGTGCATTCTGGCGGCGCGCGGAAGGCCGTTTGACGGACTGACCCTTGCACTTGTCGGCGGGGTTGGCGGCGAGGGGGTTGCCGTAGAAACCCTCCTTGCATCGGTCGCAGAAGAAGCCGTCCGTGTTGTAGATGCACTTGAGGCACTCGCCCGTCTCGCGGTCGCAGTTGCCGACGGCGTTGGGGTCGATGTTGTCGCTGCACTTGCACGCGCGGCAGGCGCGCACCGGACCGCCCTCGCCCAGGGGGTCCCCGAAGAAGCCGTCGTCGCACAGCTCGCAACGCTTGCCTGCAAAAGACGAGGTGAGAAAATGGCACATTCGGCTTGAGAGTCGTCGCGGCCTGAAATCAAAATCGTCATCTAAAGGCAGCTGGTCCCCAATTTGGCCAGCAGACGGTTTGGACATGGAAACCGGAAGAACGTCTGCGCACGCGAGCACCGTCGACGTGCACGTCGGAGCCGGCCGGGGCAGTACCTGTGGTGCCGGCGGGACAGTTGGTGCAGACCACCTGTCCGCCCTTGGGGACCGGGGCGCAGGTGGCGCCAGCGGGACACGGGCACGGCTGGCAGTCGGAGGATGTCCCCCTGGTGGCGTCGCCATAGAAACCGTCCCGGCAGCGCTCGCAGCTCAGGCCCCCCGTGTCGTGTTGACAGTCGCACGCGCCTGCGCGGCAGAAAGAAAAAACAAAAAAACAAAACAAAACGCGTCAGTCGTCGATCCCGGGTTGCGAGCCCGCTCTTGCCTTAGGGCTATTGACTGCCGGCCCCGTTAAAACGGAAGCCCACTTCATCAAATCGTCTTTGGTGGAGGGATACGCACTCTGACTTGACACGTTTGCCTTTATTTGCCTACTCGGCTCATTCATTCTGGTAAAATGCATCCTCTGTAAAAATGAAATACGAGGAGCGGCATCACAATTTGTTGGTTACAAACAATACCGCCCTCCTTTGACTCATGGATTCGAAAGCTGACAGAAGTAAGAATAACTTACTCATTGAGACTTCGACTACATATCTTGAAAATGTTGCGGGGCCCCGCGGAGGGCTTCATACCAACGTAGGAATGGGCAATATGTTGTTGTTCTTGTTTCTGCTTTTCTTCTGCTCGGCTCGCATTAACGGTTTGCGTTTGGTTGTGACACTTCCGAATCATTGAAAGCATAGTTTGATTATTGCTGCATGGGAAGGACATATTTGGGAATGATTGTATCACCTTAGCGACTTTTATTTGATGACATTTTGGGATGCGTAAAATGGTATAAATGATGGGTTGTTGGTAAGAAAAAGCCTTAATAAAATATAAGTTAAAAAAAACAAAAAATGAAATTATTATCAAAACACTCCTTTACAATGCATGCAAAATACCAAATACTAAGGTGAACACATGAACATCGATAATGATTTTGTTCAATAATTGGTTGGTTTATCGTGATCATAAATGTTACAATTTATCATTACCGCAACTCGAACATCGAATCGAAACGAATCGTTCCGCTTTGAAATGGATTGAGATGCTGTATGTATGGAATGGTGTGTTATTGGAGACGCGTCGATTTGAAGGAAAAGGCACAGCGACAGCACGGACAACTTCATTCGCATGTAAGGACAACGACAGCGACAAGTCGTTGCGGCGTCGCCATATCGAATCGGTCCACTTTCAAATCGAACCGTCCGATCGTTTGGAGAGAAGCGCGCCGACCAACCTGTGCGCGAGTCGCAGGCGTCGCTGTGGCCGTTGCAGTCGCAGGCCTCGCAGGCGCCGAAGGCTCCGAGTTGCGGGCGGGCGCGGCGGAAGCCGGGCGCGCAGCGCTCGCAGCGCCGGCCCTCGTAGCCTCGGGGGCACGTGCACTGCTCCACCCAGCGGGCCGGGACCCCCGGACCCCGCCGGGCCGTCACCAGGGACACGTCGTCCAGGTAACCGGCACCTGTGAGACGCCGGTACAAAGTCAGTCAGGACCGTTTGCCGCGCGGCCGATACCGTCACTCGCGCGGCTATTTCCGCCCGCTGCGGGAAGGCGTGGCCGCGACGAGCGATTCGGAGCCTTCCCGGCAAAGTCAAGCTCGGCAAAAGGGTGCGTTTGCGGACTGCGTTGCGCGAGGCTTTTTGGGTCCGCCAGCCCTCGAACGCTTTCCCAACCCGCGGCCGCGTGTTGACGACGGTGCGGCCGGACGTACTCTTCTCGCTGTAAGTGCCGCGGATCTTGATGGCCGTCAGGTTGTGGAGAAGTTTCTGGAAGTCGGAGTGGCTGACGGACGGCCTCCAAGGGTAGTCGGCGCTGTTGTGCAGTCTGGAGGGCCGGCGCAAGAAGAAGAGGAGCAAACAATGAGGGGAGAGGAGAACGACAACAACGAGAAGAAGTTGGAGGAAGGAGAAGAACAGTCAAATCTCAATCACCCTTCAAAAGCCGCTTCTTCTCTGTCCTTGTGAATAATGCGGACCGACCCCCGATACACCCATCGGTTTTTTTTGTTCAACACCAAAGTTCTGCCTTGATACTGGTAACCATCTAAACAGTGAAACGTTTCTTATTAAGCCCTCCCCTTTGATTTCTGATTCCCCCCCAAAATATGAGCGTCATTCACAGGATTTCACAGTCCCCCTTTTTTTGACAGGGACACGGCAAGCTAGCTCAAGAAGGAGATGAAGACAGGGAGAGAAGAAGAAGGAGGAGGCAAAAGAAGGAAAGAGACATTGGGTGAGGGGCCCGCTTGTTACCTGAAGACGTAGCGTTGCTTTTCATCGGCGGGGTAGGCGTTGCCCTGGGCGATGAGGGGCACGGCCGCCCGAAGGCCGGCGCCCTCCAGGACCAGGTCCTCGGCGGACAGGCGGCTGTCGCGGCGGTCCACGCGGAAACTCAGACTCAAGTTCTGACCGAAGCTCAGCAGCTGGTCGCCCAAGAACTTGTCTGGACACGGCACGAGGCACAAGGTCAGCCTCACGCGCGCACTTCCTGTCGCCGCCACATACACCTCGGCGAACCGACGTGCGGGCGAACCGACGTGCGGGCGAACCGACGTGCGGGCGGACCGACGTGCGGGCGGACCGACGTGCGGGCGGACCGACGTGCGGGCGGACCGACGCGCGCCGCCGGGGTTCTTTGCTTACACCTGCAAAACTCCAGGCAGCAGGAGCGCCGTATATTGGCGCCGAACAAAACACGTTTCGAGCCCCCCAGCGGCAAACGTTTGCCTAAATTGCGCAACAGCACATGTAGACAGAGAAGGAAAGAGGACTTTACGCATAACTTTGCGCAACTCAACTTCTTTGTTCGGCTATGCAGGAGTGCATTTGACGGTACTGCCTCCTGGTGGCTAAAACGAGCGCAGCCAGAAATTGTAATGTAGCACTAAATTGTGAGGCACAAGGCTTGAATTCTTTACATTCATCTATATGATGTATAATGTTTGGTATTTATTTTTTCCAATAAAATCTGATCATTGGACCAAATATTTGCTTGCCCGTCGCCTTGTTGAAAAAACAGGCCTAACTACTGTATTTCAATCGGGGCTGAACCGAATATGTTTCGGTTCCTGCTTTGGTGTGTAACATCCGGCAGCAAGTCTGCAAAAAAAAACTAGATCGCTGTGACTTTCAAAGTCAAAGCAGATGTATTGTTCGCAAAAAGCCAAACGTCTCTTTTCACGCAGAATCAGAGAAGGTAGAGTGTCGGGAGACACAAATTTTGAAGCAAATAGCTGATTATGAAAACAGCTGTCCATTAATTGTATTAGTTGTCCATCAATCGTCACCCCTCCACATTTTAGTCTATAAAGTGGCTTTGGTGTGATTATCGAAGTCTCTCGGGCCACTAAAGTAAAAAAAAAACCAAAAAAAAAAACCCCACCAATCACGTAATTGGTGCCCCTCTCGATATTATTGCGATATGGGGTCGGTGCGGAGCAAAACGACACAGTGCTGTTGTTTCTCATTCCAAAACGAGCGGGGTGAGTGAACGAATGAAGCTGGAAGGTCAAGGCACGGCTGTGTGGTCCCGCGCGTACCTGGCGCCACGAAGTACATGGGGAAGTAGTCCTGGGAAAGCAGGGAGATGTCCTGACTGCCGGGCGACCACTGCACCGGCACGCTGGCCGCATCGCGCTGCTGGCCCGTCCACTGATCCTCGTCTGCAAAGGCACGCAAAGGCGAGGTCAGCGCGGCGCCACGGTCGGCGCGCGCACCCGTGCCGGCGCACGCGCCCGCCTACCTCGCTCGAAGGTGGAGCTCAACGTGTGGACGCTGAAGCCGGCCGCGCTCTCGCACACGGACGAGTGAAGGAAGCAAAAACACGGGGAGCAGCCTTCGGCGCTGTTGGCGTCCATGTTGAAGAAGCCCGGCTTGCACCTGAAAGGTTCACACGTCACGCGTGTGCCGACAGGGCGGCTGGCTCGGGCGGGCCGGCTTTACCGGTCGCAGGCGAAGCCCTCCACGTTTTCCTTGCAGCGACATTGTCCTGTGTTGACGTCGCATTCCTGGGTGCTTCCCGACGGCGAGCAGGAGCACGGCCTGCGCAAAAGACATCGTCGCTATCCTCCAGTCGCATACGACGTGATCCGAGTGTACGGAGCGGTCACGAAGTCGCAACTTCAGAACAGTGCCGTGGAAAAGTCATTGGCCGCCTCTCCATTTTTTGGGGCCTCCTTTCACCGATTTAATATCGGACTTCGGCAAAGAAAAGAGAAATATAACCCGAGGGAAGATCAAAACAGCCCCCCGGTGGCGTCGTGAACGTACGTCTGCACAGCATTTCAAGTCCAAGTCCGGACTCTGACCTAAAATGTCTTTTCGTTATTTATCTAGTGAAGCCAAGTGGCAGTGGCGTTTTGCTGCAGCACTTTGTGTTGCCTTTTTTTTTTGTGTGTTTGTTTTTTCCTGAATGAAAGTGCAATGCGAATCCCGTCGCTATTGCAATTTGATGCCTCCAAATCATCCGAAATGCAGTTTGAGCCCACGTAACGTGCTCTCCGTGTGTTCCGGGGGGCTATTTTCAAAGGAAACAGCTCCATGCTCGGTTGCGGTGTTGCGGGCTGGCAACAGTTGGCGCGGTCACAGCGGTCGGTCGGTGGGTGGGTCGGTCGGTGGGTCGGTCGGTCGGTGGGTCGGTGGGTCGGTCGGTGGGTCGGTCGGCGGGTCGGTCGGCGGGTCGGCCTCACCTGCACCCGGCCTCGGTCAGGCTGTGAAATCCCGGCTGGCAGCGGTCACACTTGTCTCCCGTCACTCCCGGTTTGCACGCGCACACGCCTCGGTCGTCACACTGGGGAGACTCCGAACCTGAACACGGGCACACGTTAGCCTCGGCGTCACTCCGGTCCGCCGCGGCGTCACTCTCATCTCAAGCTCGTCGGTCGCGCGCTACCAAACCATCCGACGCCGCTTTATGGGTCGGATTTGTTCTTTTTTTTTTTTTTCAATGACAAATCATCTGACAACGCCAGGGACATCCATTGAGAAGAGTTCTTTGCTGTTCGGCTAGATGGCGGAAGGTCGACCACAACGTGCACATTGTGGGGAGGTGGCCCCGCCCCGTCACAAGCGGCACGCCCACGGATATTCACAATGGAAAACGTGGAGCTTGGGTGATGCTTTCCGATCGGTGCCATTGACTGTGCGCGAAGGTGGCTTTTTTTGGGGGGGCGGGGCATCATGGCAACGCTGCGTTGCTGCCGGGTGGTTTGGGTGATCAAAGTCTTGAAAACGGCACCTTTGGGCCATTTTGGGCTGCTGTGGCTTTTCTTTGCCATTCGCCAGTAACAGTGGGTGCGAAAGCGGGCACGGCGGCGCGGAGGCGGCGGCCCGTCCGTCGTTCACGTGGAGCCCCGCAGATGAGCGTTTGCTCTTGCAACTTGTTGCGCGCATTACATTTGGGAGGAAAGGCATCTTTCTCTCATCCTGTTTGTCAAAGGAGCAAATTTGAATAGGAACAAGCAATTCACTCGGCAGTCTGCGGCTATGGCAAAACACGCAACGGGCGGACGTGTCCGGACGCAGTCCAGGCGCCCCGACGCGTGCACACTTCACACAATTCAAGTAGAAAGACAAGAAAAGTCGCGCTATATATATATCTATGTAGCTCCCAGCGAGCCGTGGCTGGAGCTTCGGCTTTGGGTGGGGCCGGCTGATTTGCTACGTCTTGCTCAGCCGTCCGTTGCGCCCTTTGCAACCACCAACTTCGGGACACAAAGCCACGCTCGTTCGGGCTGCCGGCCCCTGCGTGGGCGTGGCCTAACACGCTATAGGAAGAGGGACGCGTTTTTGGACGGGGCAGACCTTCTTGCACGTCTGTGCGCTCCGCAGAACTTTCCGCTATTCATCTTTGTTGGTGTTCCATCTGTTTGTTTTTGACTGGCAGGCCTCTGTCTGGTCAGCCACGGTATAGCCAGCATTCAAGCCAAACGAGGCGGCGGCAACGGCGGCGGCAACGGCGGCGGCAACGGCGGCGGCGGCAGCAGCGCGCCCGACGGGCCGCGTGGCAAGAAAGATGAAGCGAGGGTCGGGGGTCTCACCGACAGAGTTGCAGGCGCAGGGCAGGCAGCGGCGGCGGCGGTCGTCGTCGTCGTCGCGTCTGTAATGGCGGTCCAGGCAGCGCTCGCAGCTGGGCCCGTCCGTGTTGTCGGCGCAGTTCTTGCAGTGACCTCCGTGACCGGTGGCCCGGTACAGCTCGGCGTCAAAGTAGCACTCGGAACTCTTCCCGTTGCACTCGCACGCTGGCAAAGACAAACGGCGACGGGGCGCGTCAGCCGGCATGACGCCAGCGCGAGGTGGCGGGCGGGGGCGGGGCGGTCTCTTACGCAGACACTCGTTGGCGTTGTCGGCGGTGGCCCGGCGCCACGGCCGGTCGTTGTAGAAGGCTTTGCAGAGCTGACAGTCCGCTCCCTCCGTGTTGTGTTTGCAATGACACACCAGGCGACCTCCGGTGTCCTTCACGCACTCGCTGGCGTGGCCGTTGCACTTGCACCTGCACGCACGCACGCACGCACGCACGCAACGGTGAGAAACAAGTCAACAAAAGACGGGATCAAAGGGGCTCATTTTGGGGCTCATTTTGGGGAGCAAACTGCTTCCATCTTCCGGAAGCCGCGACTGCCGTCCGGATGACGTCGCTCCGCCGGATGAGCTTGATGGAAGAGAACTGACGACAGGGGCGTAGTCCCGAATATGAAAAGCACCGAGCTATCGTCGCCGCCGTCGTCTTCTTTCGTTGCAAAATAATGAGCCGTTGTGCTTTCAAAGTCATTTTGCTCTCACGTCGCCGGGAAGGCGGCCGTCCGTGGCTCGGAAGCGCTCGGCTCGCGCCTTTCATGTTCCGCCGCCAATCGGGTGCCCGTTTTCAGGACGCGGGCGTCCGATTGGCAGCGCTGGCCGAGCGACGGCGTTCCGCTTCCAAAAAGCGAGCCGACTCCTGTGAATGGAAGAAGACGCGGCCGAGCGCGGCTGATTTGCTTCGCGCTTGCTGGCCCCTGAAAATGACGTCGCAGTTGCTCAGCAAACGGCCAACGGCGCAAACTCAGCTCGCAAACGTCAGCGGGGCCGAAAATTCAAATTGAGCTGCGGGAGCGGCACGCCTTCAAATAATACCGTATTCACACACAAACGCTGTCGTCACACACACAGAAAGACAACAGAACAACACTCAAAGGCAGATATTCTTGCTCAGGTGTGAGAAAAGGTTCTACTGATAACGTTCCATTGCAACTTTCTTCAGGTTAGCGTCTAGCTCTACGCATGCGCGGCACCACACTGCCCCAAAGAGGCCAAGGCAGGAACAACTGGTCTTTATTTATTTCTTTTTTCATTGATTTATAAATTGCTATTTTGATCATTTGACTTGGATATGATTTATTGGAGTTATATTCTGCTTGTTTTATCAAGTTTTGGTAGTTGCATACATACTAAGTTTTGAGGTCAACGAATAATTGTGTTTGTTAGTCGGCATTTTGATATGAATCAAAACAATGAGGATGATGATGATGATGATGATGATGAAGATGATGATTATACGCATTAGCGGGAAGCAGTGACAGCTCCAGTGAATACGTTGACAGCCCAAAGCTGTTAGCGAGCTTCTCTTTACACCCCAAATAAACAAATCAACGACTAAAACAACAAAAGCAAAAATCCCCAATCCGGCCAACGACTGACTGGCCAGAAGACTTCACTTTTGGAGCACAGACAGCAGCAAATCGGCGGAGCGTAAAACACGGAAGTACAAAGCCAAATCTTCCGTTCAAGGGTGACTATTGCTCGGCTCGTCGATCGATGGATTTGGAAAGAAAAGGTCCACTTTGACAAAATATCAGCTCGGATACCGCACGGCACGCAGGAAGGGCAGAAGACGAGATGACAAAGACGAAGGGACCCAGACAAGGAAACCCGGGAGGGGGACAAGCCGAGACTCGCTGGCGGCAGCAAAAAAAAAAAAAAAAAGTGTTTGATTGAAGTCTTTGTGCTCTTTGTTGTTTTTGCTGCTGGCAGACGCGATGGAAACAATGTGTCGCGGAAGGAAAAGTGGCCGGCAGGGTTTCGTCGCCGCGTGAAGGACTCGCGTGGCTACGTGCGTTCCGACGGCCGCAAGGCGTTACTCGCTACTACAAAAAGTCTCGGGAGGATTACTGGCAGCAAGAAACAAGTCGGCCTTGTCAACGTCAAGGAGCAGAGAACATTTTGAAGGGGTCAAGGAACGGAGAAGGAAGAGGGCCAAGTGTGTCATCGCAACGTGCAAGAGCGACAAATGTGGCCATTTTGCTTTTGTGGTGCAGACATCCTGAGTTGGCTCAACACTTTGAAGGTGGACAAATGTGGAAGGAGGTCAACGGGTCAATGACCTGCACATTAAGGCACAACTCCTTCCTGACGAGCTCAACGGCGGCTCCGAGTGGCCGCGGTGCGCAACTGTCGACAAAGGCCGGCGGCTTGCTTGGCTCCAGTCATGGAACACGGCCCCCGTTCGTTGCAATTATTGGCAAATGTCAAATTGTCCATTTGGTGGAAACTTGGTAAAGGTCGAATATAGTCGGACGGATGTCTGGAATGAAAAAGTGGCGGAATGGTGGAAAAAAACAACAACAACAACGGCGGCGGCTCGAGATACGAGCGCCTTGACTCGCGAGTGTGGAGAGGCGCCTTCATCGCATTTGGGGACTTTTGGGATAGTGGTGCGCTTTGGCGCGCCGCCGCTAGATGGCGCCAGTCAAAGTCCATTTTGGGGGCGCAGCCCAATTCCTCTCTATTCATGTGAACTTGACGAGACCCGTTGGTGGCGCCATGAGGAGAACGAGGAAGGCCCAAAAATCAGGCCCAGGAGTGTTTTGCGGCCTTGGTCAACTGTGCCCTTTTCTTGCGATAGAATTTTCAAAACATTGGATAGCGGCGGCCCTAATTCCAACCATCCCAACTTCACGGCGTTCAGCTCATGCCATTCCAAAACGTTTTTGGAATGGAATGAGAAAAAAAAAAAAAAAAAAAAAAAGACGTTTTTTTGTTGTTGTTGTTTTTACACCTTCACCCTCGGGTAACAGTTGGACAGGGCAAGGCCGCCCGCCTTCACAAATTTGCCGCAGTCAGCGGGTCCAATCGGAATTCACGCCGGGATTTCCATTTTGTCATTCAGCTCCTTGCGCTCGTCGGCCCAACGGCGAACCGTGCAAAAAAGTTGCCGCAAGGCCAAAGGAAGTTCCTCTGTGCCTTCACGGTGGCGGCTTTTTCAATCTCCATGTGTGTGGCGTCCCGTCCATCGCGTCTGACAATAAAGCATCCGTCCGTCTATCTATCCGTGAAGGTCCGAGAGCCTCTGGCTTGATCTCGGCACAACAGAAACGGCCCCTCCCGCTCGGAAGGAAGGAAAGCGAAGGCGCGGGCGCGCTGCGCTGCGCGCGGAATGCCGGCCGGCGGAAGCGCGTCGAGGGCAGATTATGGCGGACCGGATTCCCCGAGAGCGCCGGCTTACCTTCCGCCCACGGCGAAGTCGGAGATGGCGTAGTAGTAGGACTTGAGCACTTTGGGGTCGTTGAAGACTTCGTCGCCGAAGGTGTTGAGGCGGTTCAAGGTCACGCGGATGTCGGTGGCCGTCACCCAGTCCTGCCGCGACACGCAGCGCAGTCACGTCACGTCACAGCACAGCACATTCGTCACAGCCAAGCAAACGACTACTTCCGGTGGGCAAAAGAGCACTTGCGCTTGGCAAAGTCGCACTTCTTAAGGACTACAGCCCGTGCGGGGACACATTCTTTGTACTTCCCAAGTGTCAACCAGCAGCTCCCCATGAAAAAGGTGCACTTCTTGTGCGTTTAGGTGTGTCAAGGACTATTTCCCATCCCGTCCCATACGCGCAAGCGTGCTTGAACGCTGTACTTCCTGTGTGTACGAGTGTCGCTGCACGTGCGCCTCCCGAACGGAACATTGTGCCGGGGGGCTGCTAAAGGCGGACTTGCTGTGCGCAGGCCAGCACTTCCCATGTGCAAAAGTCGACTTTTTGTGCGTTGTGTGTTGCCAGTTTGGTTTTTGGACACGATTTGGGGGAAATTCTTGCAGTCATCCAGTTTGCCAGAGCCAAGCATTTGTGGGCGAGAAGCCGAGGCCTTTTCCGTCGGGCTCCGCCAAATCGTCCCGACGCGGCGTACGAGCGCAAGGGCCAAAAGCGGAAGACGGCAACACGTGCTCAAGGCCTCGCTTGGCAACCTCGCCGCTGGGAAAGACGCTTGCCGTCCCCTTTGGCCCGCAGCGAGCGGCCAATGAGAACACCTGCTCGGCCTCGGACCACCGCTCCCGGCTCGTCTCGTCACGGACCATAAAAAAACAAAACCAAAAAAAACAACAGTTTCGCAACAGGCGGCGAAGGCCGCTGCCGCTAGCTGAGCGCTCGCTATCGGCAGGAAGCTTATCGCAGGCCTCGGGGGGAGGTTTTGTTTTCCGCCGCGGAGTGAGAGCTCACCGCAGCTGCTCCAAGATAAACAATCTGCGTCTGGCGGGAGGATGGGACGCCAACGCTGGCGAGGACGTGACAAACAAATGCTCAACATTTACACCGGCAAGGAAACATGCAGCTAGCGAGCATACGCTAACCCTGAATCGCACTTCCACAATTTGTTTTCCCTTCCCTTTTCTATAACAACAGAATTGTATTTTTCAAGAATGAAGCCTTTTTTAGACACCTTTGGAAGAATTTCAAGTGTAATATATGCATCTATGCAACATTTACCGCTCGGAGGCTGAAATTCAGACAATTTGAAAGTCAACGAGCGGTCGAAACGATTCATTGATGACAAAAATAGCTGTCGACGAATTTGATTTTGGATGAGTTGTCCGTGAAGCAATTCATTGTTGCGGCACTAATTCCAAGAGTAAAGGTAGATCTTTTTTGGGATCCCTTTGCTAAAACATGACTTTGTTTACTTTGACTTGAAAATGTTGAACTTCCAAAAGGTTGACTTGAACTATCCGGGGAAAAAGTTGACTTCATTCTCCTAAGATTGTGATTTGAGAACGCTGCCTTGGCAAAGTGGCCGTGATGTCATATTCTTCAACTTTCAGTGGAATTTGTGATCGCAACACTGTGGGACTTTTTCCCTGAAAATGGGCAACTCCCGTGGACGCTTAGTCACGCTGGACTGCCGCTGAATTCTAAGGACTACAAAACGACTCCTTGGCCGCCAAAACGTGTTTTGGGCTCATGTTAGCCGGGAGGCTTTTGTTTGAGCAGGTGTTGCCACGCTTTCCTTCTTTAGCTTGACTTCCTGCGTCCAGGCTGCAGCAAACACGCCGGCCTTTGTCGCCCCGCCGTCACGCCCACGTGTCAATCATTAAACGGCGGGGGCGCTTGTAACGGGGGCCACCGAGGGCTTCTGTCTGCCAGGAAGTGGGCGTGTCAGGAAGGCGGCTCTCGACGTTTAGATGTGCTTGTCATCGTTGGACGCGCCACAGCTGCTCTGGAGCGTATCCCCGGCCCCCCTTAAAGAAAATCCCCCACCCTGCAGCTGCGCCATCAACGTGCTATCAATCACGACACGTTCTGGAAGCGTCACTCAGCAGGAATCCGACGTGCAGCCGACCGGACTGGCCCGTTGGCCTCTGCCACAAGTTTCCTGCCGGAGAAGGCAGCACGGCCACTCACGGCCACTTTGTCTTCAAAGTGAGACTTTTTCCAGAAAGAGAGGATTTTTGGGGGGGGGGGGGGGGGGGGGGGCGTCCAATGTGCAATAAGACGGCAGACGAGCAGTTAGCACCAAAGCCAGTCTGGACTCCGCCTTCCTGTGCCGAGTTTGGTTGTTTGTTTTTCAGAATGGTGTCTATGTCGGATGTGTTATTCTCTAGAATCTTTTTTTTTTTTTTTTAAACATGACTTTTTTTTTTTTTAATGAGAAGTGTGTCTCAGATGTTTCTAGGAACTTGCATTAGTTCTTGTTGAGAACACGCACATTCCTTCCTAATGTACAGCTGTTTTCTTCGAAATGCAGGACTGTTTTTCTTGAAAATCTCCAGCTTTCCCCCCCAACCGAAATACAGTGGTACCTCTACTTACGAAATTAATTTGGTTCTGGAAGAAATATCTGAAGTAGAAAATATTGTAAGTAGAGACGCATTCTCCATGTAAACGCCCTAATCCGTTGCAAGCCCCCCAATATTGAGACATAAATGTTTTACAAAGCATAAAAATGCATGAAAACATGTAACAAATACATGTTACAATTAGATTGTTGCACAATAAATGAGAGTTGTGCATAATGTAAAAAAAATAGAGTAAGGAATAAAAATGATGGCCGTTTACCTTTGAATTGCTGTCCTCATGGCTTTTTGCCCTCTTTGGTTCATGTTGTCTCTCAGACGTGGTTTTTGCCCGGCGTTTTGTAAACAACGGATTTCATAACGTGGCGACTGTCGATACGTAACCAAACGCATCCCCCTTTCATACTTTTCTATTATCTCTTGCTTTGTTTGTACGGACCCAAAAAAACGATTTTCTGCTTTTTTTCTGATCGGAACACCTCATGGCCGAGGGGGGAATGACGAGGACGCCGCGTAGACATATCTATCGCGTGTCTATCTATCCGCACGCATTGACACGTACGGCAGAGGTCCCTCTTAGCCAATGGGAGGCCAGGAAGATGCTAGGCTAGCCAATGGCAGAGCGGCTACGAGTATGTTGCGTTCAGGAAACGGCGGAGCTGCGAGTCGCAGCCCGTCCTGCGAGTATCAGCCCATACTTTTACCTTTCGTATCCTGAAATTTCTTTCGTAACTAGAGGCGATATTTTCCTGCTGCGGCGTTTCGTCACTTGAAAATTTCGTATGAAGAGACGTTCGTAAGTCGAGGTACCGCTGTACAGCTGTGGTTCAGCTGTACTTCCCATCCTCACCAGCAGGCGGCGTGCAGCGTTCCAAACTGCAGTGGCCCCCTTTTGGCACGCTTGGATTAACAGCCCCGGAGGCGGGCCAAAGGTTTCAAATGACGGCAGTCAAACGCGCCACTAGCGACTGTGGCGCCGCCGTCGCGGCGGGGGTAAAGGACCGCCCTCGGCAGACAGCGGGCGCGTCATATGAGGCGACAGCCGTCCGACACCGCCGCCCAAAATAAGTTGACGGGACAGGAAACGTCACAGCAAACATGACATCGCAGCGCATTTGCGTCTGTGACCGCACGCCATAGTGTCCGTGTCAGAGTGTGTGTGTTAGTGTCAAGCCCCGGCCCCTGTGTTAGTGTCAAGCCCCGCCCCCCGGAGAGAGCAGGCACGTCACGTGACCGACAGCCGCGCGGCCAAAATAAGCGGACGGGCGGCCGGGGTCAAATAAATAAGGAAGGCAGGCGGCGGACGACGGCGCTCGGCTTCGCGTCGGGACGGCGGCGCGCACCTGCAGGACGGGGCTGTGGTCGAAGTTGTAGGCGCTGGGTCGGCCCTCCAGCGTGGAGAAGGCCACGTTGCCGCCGGTCAGCGGCGAGATGTCGCTGAAGTCGTCGGTGCAGAGCGCCCGCCGCTCGTCCTCGCCGGTGCGGATGAAGCCGCGGCTGGCCTTGCCGTACGTCTTCTCGCACGAGCCGCTGTAGTACGTGTACGGCGTCCAGGCGCCGTCCTCGCTGCCGCGCTTGTAGATGGCGAAGCTCTCGGGACGGCTGGTGTGGAACTTGAGCCGCACGTAGGTGATGTCAAAGGCCTTGCCTGCGGGGAGAGGCCCGCACGGTCACACGTCACCAGGGAGACGTCGCGCGCAAACGCGTCGCGTCACGCGCAAGGACGCACGCCGACATGCCGCGCACGCTCGACATCATCAAATGCAAACACGGCGAGGCGCTTTGAAAAGATTGCGCGCGTGTCCATTGGGGCTGGCGTGTGTCTTCTGCTACTGTCTTAGTTTGTCCGGTAGTGTGTCTTTGACGCGCGTTGTCTGCGTTTGCGTGTTGGCGCACGAGCGCTCGGGTCTGTTATTGTGTTTGTGTTCCTGTGCGCGCGCATTTGGAGGTGTGCGTTAAGGCCTCAAAAGGCCGATCCGGCGTCAGCCAGCTGCGAGCGACGCTTACCCCCGCCGCGTCGCGCTGGAAAAAAACACGTTAGCGACAGACAGCGACGCTGACCGTTAAGTAGCTTGTGCGCATGCGTGAGATGTAATACGCCTCCATAGCATCGGCGGCGGCAGTCACAATTCCTGGTGGTTCGAAAAAACAACAACCGGAATAAATGGGCCGTCCCTTGCATAGCGCTTTTCTACCTCGGGTACTCAAAGCGCTTCACACTGTAGCGACTGACGACGCAGCGTCAGGAGCGACTTGGGGCTCACAATCTTGCTCAAGGATACTTTGACGTGGTCCCAATGGCCGAGGATTCAACCTACAACCTCCGGGCGGGGGCACGACCACTCGCCCACTGAGCCACGCTGCCCCTAAGAACATGAATATAAAAACGCAAACAATGCATTCTGCTCTATTTTCCGCTCCACGCAACAAAGCCTCCCGCCCTTGACACGCTATCGTGCAATACTTGTCTTGTAGTCCAGGCTTTCCGTGGCTGCCTGTTTATCCGCATTGGTCACTTGCTGTTCTCGCTCACTCCGATTGGCTAGCTAACAGCCAATCAGAGTGAGCAAATGTTAGGACTCAACATACGCTGAAACGCTTCCCGACGAGATCCGCTCTTACGATGGCGTTGGCTACATCGATCCGACGCCGCGTCACGACGCCCGATTGGTCTATCTCGGCCTTTAGTGTCTTTGTGCGCGTTTGAGTGGATGCCTTAATGCGCGCGTCTTGTGTTTGAGTGTGCCAAAATGTGCCATCATCAGCCGCAAAGACGTTGAGATCAAGGGCGGCGGCGGCGGCGGCGGCGGCAACGCGGCCACACGGCAAAGTGACCCTCGTCAGAAGTGCGACACATCATGCCAACGCGGCTTCCTGGCAACGTCCGTCTTAGGACCAAGCGGCGCCGCCAGAGGACGCGCGCGCACACACTCGCGCATACGAGTGCGAGCGTGTGTGTGTGCGTGCGTGCAGAATGTGCTGTGTAAACAGTGGGAGATGGGGGCGTGTGCTCTTCCACGGGGGTCTCAGCCGGGGCCTCGGTGTGGAGAGCAAATAAATGATTGGAGACACAGCAAACACCGCATGCGTTAGTGCGTGTGAGGCCAAAGAATGTGGAAGAATGGCCAAAGGTGTTGAGGCACTTGCTGTGCCCAAACACGCCGCCTCCTCCTCCTCCTCCTCCTCCTCCTCCTCCTCCTCCTCCGCCTCCTCCTCCTATTGTGAGCAGCAGCAGACCCCCACTGAGCGCCCCTCCCCCCTCCCCCCGGGGAGAAGGGGGAGCTACCACCAACAAGACAAGTCCTGACAAGAACTTTGCTTCCTGAGACCGCCCCACCACTCAAAGGGGGGGGGGGGGGACCCCAGCAAGCGAGAGATGAGATGGTTTGGGAAGCAATTTTGGAGTATTTGGCTGCGTTGGCCAACAGCACAAACGCTATGGAGAGAAGTTAAACAAAAAAAAAATAGCATCAAAACAGACTCAAAAGTTGACATCATCTGTCAACAAAATCATCCATTTAGAAAAGTGGTTTGGATTTTCCCCGCTTGTGTGACTGGATGATTGAGCTTCACCTCTTTGTCAGGAAGAAACACAGCAAACGGACAAGTTGCCACTTTGATTCTTCTGTGGTCTTGTAGCAAGGGCCAGAGATGAAAGAATGCACCAAAGCAAGCCTGCGGCGTTTTGCATCCACGTCTCCAAACGTGGCATTCCATCGCTACTCGTTGTTTTGAGGAAGCACAATCACTCAAGTAGGGAGTGCTCATGACGGCGACAATTTGGATTGTTTTGGGCTGCAACGCATCGACGGCCTTTCCGTTCATTTGATTGGCGAATGACAATTTGAGATGCGGTTGCAAGAACGGCACCACTGGAGGAGGAACACGATGACCGTGATGATTGCAATTTTTGGGCCCTCGCATGATCAGGGACTACAGTTTACACGCAGTCCATATGCGGGTTAGGGGCGAAATTCCAAATTCGGAATCATTGGGAACGAGCGGACGGAGGAATGATATTCACAATTTTCCAAAAGCCAAATAAGGGCACGTTGGGCTTATTGTGCGTTTACGTGGCTTTAAAAAGCCCGATACTGCCAATATATGCATTTTTTTTTGACTGACTGCACGCGAACGCAGTCAATGAATCAACTTCCTGCCAGACGACACGCAGCGTCTCCGCTTTCCGCCGGGGAACTTTCTGATAAACATTCCTGGGAGGAGTGCGGGGGGCGGGGGCATAAAACATCCCGATGACCTCACCGCATTCCAAGCAAATCAAAGACCGCTTTGAGCGTCCGCGTGGGCACGCCACGGCGGACGCGGGCGGAGCAAAGGTCAGCTCGGCCATGCGCGCCTCCATCTTGTTAACAGTCCACAATTGTTTGCCACCGATGGAGGCATCGCACGCGCCGACGCAACATGGATGCCGCGCGCGCACAAGCATGAGTCGCGCACGATGGCGCTCACCCTGCCTACGGCATTCTTCGTGGCGGCCATTTTTGTTCAACATTCGACACACACAGGCACCGACAAGTAGCGCGCGCGCACAGGCACCAACTAACAAACAACGCGCACTAACAGCGACGCACACAGGCGCTAACAAGCAACGTACACGCGCACACACAATACATACAAATGTGCAATCGAGTAACGCGAGCTCGCTCGCACGCAATGTGACTTTAATCTACACAACGAGCAAGTTCGGCGCTTGGTTGAGAGGAGATTAAAGAGTCATGTGATGCTTGCAGGTGATAAGCAGCCCTGCGCACGTGTGTGTGAGTGAACATCAGTGTGCTAACTCGAGAGAGGCCCCCCCCCGCCTCCCCCAGCTCACCACCGGGCATCAGCATAGCAGGAATTCAGGAATACATGCCGGTGACCTGGTTATCGTGACCTCAACCCAAAGCTGTCCCCTCCAAAGGCCGAGGTAGACCAATCGGACGTCGGGGAGCGTCGGGGCGCCGCCCGATTGACGTGGCCGACGCCGTCGTAAGATCGGATCTCGTCGGGAAACCTTTCAGCGTGTTGAATCGGCGTCAGAAGTCATGACATTTGCTCACGCCGATTGGCTGTCGGCTAACCAATCAGCGTACGGCGCAAGAACAGGAAGTGAGCGACCAATGCGGGGAAACGGGAAGCCACGGAAAGCCTTGAGAATTTCGCCTTTGCTCACAGTTGGCTGATGTCGGATTGGCCTTACCATGACATGACCGTGACCCCCCCGCCCCTTGAAATATTGGACTAGCAGAAACGTCATAGGGGATCAGTCCAGTCCCATATTGTTTCGAAAAGTTCCTGTCAACCAAATGCGGATGTATGCGTATTTCTCGGCCCTCCTAAAAAAGATGTTGAGCTTTAAGCCGCGCCCACCTGTGACATCACATCAGCAATCGCAAATGAGGAGGTGACGCGTCGGCCGCGTAGCATCAATTTACCCCGTATGCATCTGCTTGTTGTTCTTGGAAATCAAAAAGGGGTTAACCCCGCCCTCTCCTGCCCCGTAAAGAGACCCCGCCCCCACCCCCCGCCAGCTGCTTCTGTCCAAAAATTCCCACACTGCCTTTTCCTCCCATAGGGCAGGAAGTCACTCGAATGACTCGACATTCCTCAAATAACTCACTTAAGCTGCACTCAAAATATGCAAATGAGCTTGGAAAGCAACTTCAGCCACACACACTAAAACACAAGCAGGTGGCGCATGTGGTGGAGCGATCAAGACAGGAAGAAGCACAGACAACTTCCTGTAACATCCTGAAAGTTTTAATGACAACACGTCGCACATTCCACCCGCTAGGGACGCCAGCCAGCACAGGCACACGCAATGAACACAACGCGCACGCGTGCGCAACCGCACTCACGCGCACACGCTCCATTCCTGAGCAACTTTGCCGGCATCACTTCTTAATGTTCACGTTATTCTGCGAGTGAGGATGAAAAGTGATCCAGTTGAGTGGCCTGTGGCCTCTCAGGACCTGTCAGGACCAGTTGGGATCCAGCCGGGGACCAGTGAGGACCGGAGCATGTGCGTGCGTCTTCTAATTAGAACAGCGGAATGCTGGAGGTTGCACTTCAAAGGCGCAAAGAGACAAAGTCTGGTGCACAGACTGTCACGCGGGGCGCCCCCCGCTGACCTCTGACCTCCACTACAGACGCGAGACGTTCAGGTGAACTCAATCATTTGAGTGATGGGAATTGACGTGTGCTATGATGAACATACTGGACATGTGTGGAGGATTGTTTTGGGGTTTTTTTTTTTTAATTGACACACCGGCCAGCTCATTTGGAGGAAAAAAGAATGACTATTCGGCATGAGGGCGGGCTGGGGACGGTTTCATTGGTCCACTGTGACGCCTTTGTTCACTCGATTGGTCGGACGTGACGAGACGACGCCTTCATCAATTGGCGGCTCGAAGCGGCTCGGTCGGTGAAAGTCGCAGCTTTCAAAAGGAGCGGCCGAGAGTCGGCCGCCGCCGCCGCCGCCGCGTGCTCGATCGAAATCCAAACAATTGCGTCGACTTTGGAAAACAACCATCAACAGTTTGGCAAACCGGTCACGGAATCGTCATTGGTTCATTTGGCTTGTCTATTTTCCGCACAGCCAAATTGAACTAATGGATTTGGTTTCTGAATGGAGGGATGAACATTTAAACGTTGTTTTTATAATGCGATTCGTGGATGAATGGACAAAATAGTCAAGGGACGAATCGCCGATTACAATAAAGGTTAGTCTGGGCCCTACTTTTGCACAGTGACTGACCGGCGAGCGGTCCGGGCGTCGTGCGTCTTTTGGCTCCAAGTCGGCGCTCGACAAAGGCGAGGGCCGAGCGGCCGGTGCCAGCCGCTGTTTGGCCGTGTCGACGAGGTTGTTGAAGGTTGTTCCTTAGGCGGCATCTGGAAATTGGCATTTTGGAACTGGCTCAAAATGTCTCGCGGACAAGAGAAACTGTTTGCGGACGTCTGAGGAACGTCTCGGCAAGCTTTTGCACCGTTTAGCCGACCTTGACAAAAAGGCAACATTTGTTCAAATGCTCCAAATGAGACTGGCGAGCTCAGAGCAAAACAGGCTTCGGATCGGACGGAGAAGGTGAGCCGCTTCTGCGAATTGGAGCAGGGCGGCTGAGCTTCCAGATGTTGCGCATCACGTTCCCACGCCCGCAGGAGTCCAATTTGTAACAGCTGCCGGCCGGCCTTCCTTTTTCCCACGCCGGAAGCCTCAGCCGAGCGCTCTCATCAACTACCGGGAGGCAGAAGAATCCCGCTCTTGACGTCACGCCACCCGAGCGGCGACGCCGCCGCGGCAACGCCGGGACGTCCGCCTCCTCCCGAGCCGGCGACGTGAGCGCAGGCCTCGGGAATGCGGCGCTGCGACCGCCCCGCAGAAATAGACGGCTTTTTTTAAACGCCCCGAAAGACGAGAAGGGCGCGCCCACGCAAATAACATCGGGATGGTCGCGGATAACATCGCGCTCGCTCCACCTGGGCCGCACTCGCTCGGGCTCAAAGTTCAGCCTGCGGCAAGGGGGCCAGGAGACAAAGTACAAGTCTACTTTACGCCGTTGCCGCGGAGACGCTCGCGGGAATGTTCCCAAGCAGAACGAGTGGCACACTCTCGCGCGCTAACTTCGTTGGGAGATTTCATGTTTCAGGCATATTTGTGTTTTGCCAGGCACGTTCCCTTGTTCCAACGTATTTACACGGATGTTCAACTTCTAACAGGCTGTGTAACATGCAAACATATGAGGGCAGCAACAAACAATTATTTTAGTAATCAATCAATTGGCCGATTTTTTTTTCTTGTCTTTCCTTTTCCTTTATGCAAAAACAGAACATTATTTCAAATGGACGGTGAAGAAAACGCAGAAAAATACATTCATTAGGATTCAGTTCCTCGCCCGGTACGTAGCATGTCCGAAAATGGTCGTACTTGTTTTCCAAAGCAAAAAGAGATGTTTGCAAATCTCTTGTTGAAAAAAAAAGAAAGAAAAGATAATCAGTCTGCTTTCATGGAGATGACATAAAATGGACAATATTTACAGTTGAGAGGCTGAAGTCGCAATTATTTGGACCATTTTATGTGAGGTTAGGTTGTGCACAAAATGGATCACGTGTGGTCCATCAGCACTGCAGGGGGGCAATTGACTTTTGTTTTTCTCCGAAATGTGAAGCGCATCTCGCTAATTTGCCAAGAGACTCGTTTGCCAATTTCAAGGGATTCGATATCAAGAAGCCGAACAGGCAAACGACGACACGGGGACTGGGAAGCGAAACCAAAGCAACTGGAGGCTGAATGGTCGCTCGCTCGCTCGCTCGCTCGCTAGTTCGCTCGCTCGGTCGCTAGTTCGCTCGGTCGGTCGCTCGGTCGCTAGTTCGCTCGGTCGGTCGCTCGCTCGGTCGCTCGCTCGTCCCCACCGCGTTCCCAGCTCACCAAACGTGTCCCTCTTTGCAAAACGTTTGGACGGGCCTGCTCTAGACCAGGGGTGTCCAAACTGCGGCCCGCCATCCCTTTTTCAGTGGCCCGCTGCTGATGCTAAAAATGACTTTTGACACGGCCCGCAAGGCGAGTAAAGAGGACAAAAAAAAGTGGAGGCGGGCAGTGTGTCCCCCAAAAATTGTTGCCACTACTACGAAAAAATCGGTTTATATACTGTTGAGCGTTTGTGAACGTCCAACGATACAAATAAACTATTTGCGACTAAAAGAACACAATTACAAAATACTGCGATGAATACATATAATTCAATTTTAGAAGCAAACAGTTCCTTCAACGTTCTGCTCCGTATCAAGGTCTGATTTATGAACATATCACATGCGTTAACGGTTTTCAAATTGCTCAGCTTTTTTGCAGGTTGCTCTTGTTTTGCTTCTTAATGTGGAGCTGCTGTTCAATGCAGGGGGGGATCTAGTCAGGTGGGGCACAGGGGCATTGGCCACCCCAAAATCTTGAAAAATCCTAATAAAGGATATCACCTTTACCAGACGGCCGCGATGCAAATTCTCTTGTTATCAAGACATCACTACAAGCGACATGTTCATGTCAAGCTCAGACAAGATGGGAACACACACACAGCATGTGGACATAACGCTAGCATGTTGTCATGTGTTTTCAGACGTTCATGCAGTCTCTAATGTTCACACACACAGACAGACACGCACGTTCCCGGGTTATCATGCGATGCCACGCGTTCACAGCATGACATAAAATGAGGACACACGACAAGGTCGTATGTTCACACGTCACAATGTTTACACGTCGCCATACGTCTACATAACGAGCGAGCATAATAGCATGTCAACGCCCGCGTCCCAAGTATGTCGCGCGGGTGTCAAACTCACGGCCCGGGGGCCGGATCTGGCCCAGCGCATCAATGTATGTGGCCCGCAGAAGCAAATCAGGATGTCAACTTCCTGTAGCAAAATGTTGAAATTGCCCCATGTAATAAATCCCTATGTTGCATTTGCTTCTTCCCAAAATTCTTTCCGGTAACTTGAACATTAGCTTGCGACAAAAACGAGCACGAGGCCCCAAGGATTGTCGCCCCGAGTAGAGTGGCGGCGTGTGCATGAGTGTAGAGGATCACGTACGCTCTGGTCAACATTGCCGCTCTCCTGCCTTTCAGACGTGACGCGGGGTTCTTACCGAGGTGCAGGGTGAGGTTGATGGCGTTGGGGTACTGCACCCCAGCCAGCATGGTCTGACTCTGCCACCAGGTGGTGTCCTGCTGGTTGTTGTAGTCGGTGAGGTAGGCGGCGCCGTGCTGGTTGCGCGGGTCGCGGGCGTCGCAGATGTGGCACGACTTGGTGACCCCGGTGGCCCCCGTCTGGACGCAGTACTCCTCGGGGGGGCTCCCGCACGTGTTGGTGGCCACCACCGTCACGTTGAACGCGGCGTTCACGAACTCCGGCATGCAGCGTTGCGCGCGCCCCTGCTCGTCCGCGCACTCGTCCATGGCGGCGCCGACGCCGACGCCGACGCCGAGCGTCAGGGCGGCCGTCAGAGCGACCAGCGCCAAGGGGGACATCCGCGGGGAAGCAGCCGCCATGTCGGCGCTCCTCGCTCTCCTCCGCTCAGATAGCGACGCCACTCGCGCGGGACCAAAGTGAGCCGAACTCGGCCGACTCGCACCGGCGGGGGGGGGAAGTATGGAGGCAAGAGGAAGTTTCCGGGGACTCGGGAGCGAGTTGCGGGCGAAGACGAAACTTGTTGCGGCGAGCTCAGCGGTTTGTGTGCGCCGCCATGAAGTGCGAGAAGCCGACTACACCCTGGAAGGAAGGAAGGAAGGAAGGAAGGGAGGAAGGAAGGAAGGCAGGAAGGCAGGCAGGCAGGCAGGCAGGCAGGGTCACCGCGCGCATGCGCAACACTCGCCGGAGCTCACTTGCGTCACCCAAAGAAGAAAAAAAAAAAAGAAAGAAGGAAAAGGAAAAGGTGGAGGCGCGCCAACTGCTCCTGCGTGCACTTTGAACCCGTCCGGATACAACCTCAGCATGTTTCCTCAACTTCACGTTGACCTCATTTCGCCTTTCAGTCATTAAAGCTACGACCGACCCGTGAGACGCTAAAATCGCATCCCCACCAACTTCGACCCTTTGTGACTCCGCGGCAATTTAAGAAAAGACTCGATGCTGCTAAGCTCCATAGTGCTAAGATAAGAAATGACGAGCGCTTTGGCTTCACTGTTTGACCCCAAACAAGATTTCTTCTTCCTTGATTCACCCTGACCCCATTTTGCCTTTCAATCATTAGCCACAAACACCAAACTCTTCGGCCCTGTCCAAAGACACGACTGTGTCGTTACTGTGAATGTTAATGCGCGCGTCAATGTTCACACTTTTTAAAAAATCTCAATCCAACAAATGATTATTTAAAATGTTATCTACCTATGAAATCCTTGTATGTTCATATACCATTTGAAGTGCAACAATAGCACCATGCTAAATTTAGAAATATAACAACATAACATAAATGTAACGACTAAGGTGGGCACTCAATGCTGGTGAGCAGTGCGTCGGCCGTCGCTCTGTCTGGGCAGGAATGCTGATTTCAAATGAATTCATCTTCCTCCTCTTCACTTATTTGGTGGTATTGATTTCAATTTATTCCTCTTTCTTTGGACTTGAAATTAAGAGTTATAACTAGTAATAACTAAGTACTGATCTAATTCATTTGTATTATCGAAGGTGAAATTTTGGCGCCCCCTCAAGTCCACGGCCCCCTTAGCGTCAGCCCGTCTCACCGAATGGCGAGCCCGCCCTGCCCTTGAGCAGGCTGAAGGAGCCCCTATCAAGTATTGAGTGCTGCACTTTTCATGTTTATGCTTTTCGATTGGCCAACATTTCTAAAACTCCTTTCTTTGTATGTATTCTAAATTTCTGAGATATTGAATTGTTTTCTTTCTTGTATTCGTTTTCGGTAATAATGATCAAACTTCAAAGTAATAAACACTTGAAATATCCCTGTGGGTGTGGAATGAATGTATACATCACTCGTCTTCCTTTTTGAATGGCACGACTGAAATAAATCAACTTTTTCAAGATATTGAATGATTCATTTTTTTGACAAGCACCCCACAAAGACGAATTTAGATAACAAAACTACAACTGTTGTTTTTATTATTGGAACGTATTACCAAAGACGCGTGACGACGTGCTGTGACGTCGCATGCAGTGTTTGCGTGTGCGTGCTCGACGCGGTTCCCTGAAACCAGAAGAGGACAAAAAGAGAAAGACTGTCGACAGCCACATTGTGCCCCGCGAGCAGAAAATGGACACCAAAAAAATCCGAAACGCCTCGCTCAAACCAAGCTAAATTAGCTTCATTGAGCTAAGTTAGCTTCTTAGCTCGTCTCCTCCCGCGCTCGGCGAAGCCACCGAGACTAGTGTTCGACGACTGAATGCGCACTTTTGTGGACCGTGCCAGCTAAATAAACTAAAGTCGACTTTTGACTGCGAGTCACAATACAGCCAAACACTGGCGACTTTCACTTCCTGATTCAACGAAACGCCGCCACACCGCGTTGCATTGTGGTCACCGTAGGCGGAATCGCGGTACGTCGTCCTGTTAAAGGATCACCGGCCTCGACGACTCGTTTTTGTGTTTGTTTGTTTGTCTGTTTGTTTGTGGGCGACGTGCCTCTTTTGTGTGTCTATATTTGTCTTAACGCGCGAACCACAAGTACGTATTTTTCACGAGAGCATTGTCCATGTCTTGACGACGTCGCCTTCGAGTACAACTCCAACTCCCATCATGCACCCGCGTGACGTCGCTTGTTTCGCAAGGCGAGTGGCTGGCGAGAGGAACCCAGCCGCTTCCGTGTTGTTCTTGTCGGCTACCAGCACCTTTTGACGGCCCCGCGCCGCCATGAGCGAGTCTTTGTGAAGCTCGGACTTCGCTCGACCGCCTCCTCGTCCCGACATGTCGCTGCCGCGCGGCTCCAGGAGGAAGGACAAGCGCATTCTGTCGGCCACCTGCCCGGACCCCAAGTGTCAGGCGAGCCTGTTCTTCCCGGCTCACGGCTCCGTTAGCATCGAGTGCACCGAGTGCGGCCAGCGGCACGAGCAGAAGAACCTGCTCAACGTCCAGGAGGTGACCGATCCCGATGTGGTGCTCCACAACCTGCTCAGGAACGCCCTGCTGGGCGTCGCGGGCGCCCCCAAGAAAGGCACCGAGCTGGTCAAGGTGATGGGGCTGTCCAACTACCACTGCAAGCTGCTCTCGCCGGTCCTGACCCGCTACGGCATGGACAAGCAGAGCGGCAAAGCCAAGCTGCTGAGGGACATGAACCAGGGCGAGACCTTCGACTGCTCGCTGCTGGGCGACCGAGCCTTCCTCATCGAGCCGGACCACGTGTCCACCGCGGGCTACGGCAAGGACCGCTCGGGAAGCCTGCTCTACCTCCACGACACCCTGGACGAGATCAAGCGGGCCAACGGCAACCGGGAGTGTCTCATCCCCGTCCACGTGGACGGAGACGGCCACTGCCTGGTCCACGCTGTGTCGCGGGCGCTGGTGGGCCGCGAGCTGTTCTGGCACGCCCTGCGGGAGAACCTGAAGCAGAACTTTGAGCAGAACCTGGACCGCTACAAGGCCCTGTTCCAGGACTTCATCGACGCCGCCGAGTGGGAGGACATAGTCAACGAGTGCGACCCGCTCTTCGTCCCGCCCGAAGGCGTGCCGCTCGGGCTGCGCAACATCCACATCTTCGGCCTGGCCAACGTCCTGCACCGGCCCATCATCCTGCTGGACTCGCTGAGCGGCATGAGGAGCTCCGGGGATTACTCGGCCACCTTCCTGCCGGGCCTGGTGGCCGAGGAGCGCTGCCGCGCCAAAGACGGCGAGCCCAACAAGCCCATCTGCATCGCCTGGAGCAGCTCCGGGCGCAACCACTACATCCCGCTGGTGGGCGTCAAGAACGCGGCGCTGCCCCGGCTGCCGGCCCACTTGCTCCCCAAGGCCTGGGGGGTCCCGCAGCAGCTCATCCGGAAGTACATCAAGCCGGAGGCGGACGGCGGCTGCGTGATCGGCGGCGACCGCAGCCTGCGGGACAAGTACGTCATGCGGCTGGTGGGCGCCATGGAGGAAGTCTTCATGGAGAAGCACGGCATCCACCCGGCGCTGGTGGCCGACATGCACCAGTGGGTCTACCGGCGCACCGGCGTCATCGGCATCCAGCCCGAGGAGGTGACCGAGGCGGCCAAGAAGTCGGTGGCGGAGAACCGCCTGCACCGCTGCCTGCTCTGCGGCGCCCTCTCGGAGCTCCACGTGCCGGCCGACTGGCTGGTGCCGGGCGGGAAGCTCCACGGCCTGGCCAAGTCCACGCACGGCCAGCTGCGGCCCGACAAGAACTACAGCTTCCCGCTCAACAACGTGGTGTGCTCCTACGACCCGCAGAGCGACGCCCTCCTGCCCGACTACAAGCTCAGCACGCTCGACACGTGCAACTGGTGCCGCGGCACCTCGGTGCGCCGCGTCCGGGGCGACGGCCTGGTGCTCTACCTGGACGGCGACCGGACCGACGCGCGCTCGCAGGGCGGCAAGTGCGGCTGCGGCTTCAAGCACTTCTGGGAGGGCAAGGAGTACGACAACCTCCCGGAGGCCTTCCCCATCACGCTGGAGTGGGGCGGCCGGGCGGTCCGGGAGACGGTGCACTGGTTCCAGTACGAGGGCGACCCGGCGCTCAACAGCAACGTGTACGACGTGGCCACCAAGCTGGTCACCAAGCACTTCCCGGGCGAGTTCGGCAGCGAGATCCTGGTGCAGAAGGTGGTCGACACCATCCTGCGCCACACGGCCAAGAGGAACCCGGACGAGTACGAGCCCGTGGCGGTGGACGGCGCCCACGCCCGCGGCCGGGGCCTCGCCGCCCCTGCGGAGGGCGCGTCGTCGCCGCCGTCGGCCGACCCGCCCGCCAAGATCATTCTGACGGGGCCGAAAGCCAAGACGCTCCACAAGGAGGAGCTGACCATGAGCCGGGCCGAGCGCGACCTCCAGCAGAGCATCAGCGAGCGGGCCTCGGTCTCGCAGCGCCGCGGCGAGGGCGCCAAGCCCGCCGACAAGCCCGCCGACGAGCCCGACCCCACCGAGCGCTCCCCGGGGACCCCCGCGCCCTCCTCTGCGCCGGCCACCCCCAGCAAGTCCTCGGCGGCCCCGTCGGGCGGGGACAAGAAGATCCGCGTGAGCGCCGGTGACGGACGGACGTCCACGCTGACCCTGGGGCCCCGCGCGTCCTACTCGGACCTTTGCGACAGCATCGCCGAGCGCTTCGGGGTGGCGCCCGGCCGCCTGTGCATCCGCTACGGCTTCCCCCCCCGGGAGTTGCCGCCGCCGGCCGTCGGCCGCGAGAAGGAGCCGGTGGCGCTGCGGCACGGCGACCGGGTCACGCTGGAGATCCTGAGGGGCGCCGAGGAGGAGGCCCCGCCCGCTCCTGAGCCGCCGGCGGAGAACGAGGACGCCGCCGCCGCCGCCGCCGCGTCGGCCGCCGTGAACGAGCGTGACGTTCAGGACGGCATCGACCTTGAGATGTCCTCGCTGTGTCTGTTGGCCACCTTGATGGGTAAGCGTGCTGTGTGCCTTTCAAAATGAGAGCGATTCATTGGGTTGATTATTGACCCGGCGACATTACAGACAGCGCCAACACCTTTTGGTCGGTACAATGGCTTTGCTCAGTTTGCCCGCCCGCCCGCCCGCGCGCCTGCGTGTGCGTTTGCTGACTCGGGCATCTGGACGCCAGCCGTGTCAAAGGTCGCTGCTGCGCTGTGAAAAACTCACGAGCCTCCCGACTGGGGCTGCAACTCACAATTGTTTTAGTCATCGATGAATCATTGGATCATTTGTTCGATTAATGGGCGAATCGCATTCGTTTCCGGCCTTTTCTTCAAAACGGGCCATCGTTTCGAATCGACGGTGTAGAAAGTGCACCAACACACAGGAATGAGGATTCAGAGAACCGGCCAAAATTCTTTTCCAAAGTAAAAGCAACTTCTTTTTGAAAAGGCACCGAGGTAATCAGACGTCTTTTTGATCATCAATGACTTGCCGACACGGGTGAAAACGTCCCTTCTGCCAAAACATGTCAGGAGCCCAAACCTCCAGGCGACTTGAGTTTTTGACCATTGAAATGTGCTCAGCAAAGGTCGGCGCTAAAACGCGCTTTGACCGACCGGCGCACTTTGAACTGGGGAAGAAACGTTGACTTGGCCCGGTCGCTAGCGGGCGCAAAGCTAACCGCGTGTGATGCCGTTGCAGGCGAGGACGTGTGGTCGTACGCCAAGAAGCTGCCGCACTTGTTCCAGCGGGGCGGCGTCTTCTACAACATTGTCAAGAAGGACGTGGGTACGTAACGCCGCTTCCGTCGGCACGGCGCGGTCCGGTGCGCTAAGCCCTTAGCGCCTTCCGATGTCATCCATTTCATGTTTGAATGGGAAACGTTTCACATCGTAAGGCGGGATGGCGACTTGTACCCCGAATCGCCAAAATCTGCAGAGTAATTCGGGCCTCCTGCGCCGATTTCCAATTGCCAACAGTGAAGATGTTGACACCCGAATGCCACAAGATGGTGCTAAAGCAACATAGCGGAGCCCTCGCAAATTGCAAAAATACACGACTATTGCTCAGTGTCATTGGAATTGTGGCGGGGGGGGGGTTGAAACGTGCAAATAAGTCAACGATAGGGATGGTTACCCAAAAAGTGAGGGATCAAGAATGAAATGCTGCAAATTAGCAGTCCCCCCAAAATCTGCGCGAATAGTAACAAATGACCAAGATGCGGAAAAAGCTCGGCTTTTGGCTGCAGCATGACCGGCCTGCCTTTGTGCGTGTTTAGGCCTGATGAACGGGAAGCACTGTACGCTGCCGCACCTGACGGGTCGCACCTTCGTCTACAATGCGGCGGAGGCCCGCGTGGAGCTGTGCGCGGACGCCGCCGGACACTTTGAGGTGTGCGGCGACGTGGAGGAGCGCGTCAAGGAGGCGCTGGCGCGGCTGCGCTCGGACGCCTCCGTGGGGGGCAGCAGGGAGGGCAGCCCGTCCCGCGCCCTGCGGCCGGGCGCCCTGCGGCCGGGCGCCCTGCGGCCAGGCGCCGGCGGCGCCGTGCGCAAGAAGGAGCAGCTGCACGCCGTCCAGGCCTTCCAAGGAAAGGGCCACTCGCTGGGCAGCCGCGGCGCCTCCCCGCCGCCCATCGCGCGCCAGCACAGCGCCGCCGCGGACCTCAGCGCCGCCGCCGCCGCCGCCGCCCACGGATTGGCCCCCGACCCGGCCCGCGTCCTCGAGGGCGCCGGCCGCGAGCCGGTGCGCGTGGCGCCGGGCTTCGTGACGGTGAAGGACAGCCGCGGCCCGGACCCCGCCCTCATGGAGCAGCAGCGCCGCAAACTGCAGGAAATGGTTTCCTCCATCCAGGCCTCGGTGGAGCGACACCTGCGCCGGCGGCCCGCGCCCGGCGGGGGGCCGGAGGACGTGGACGAGATGGAGAGCCAGGACGGCGAGCGGGCCGAACCCATGGACCACTCCTGATCTCGGCCCGGGCCGAGCCGCCCGCTGCGGCTGGAGAGCGCCGCCTTGCCGAGGCAAACTTGCCGCCGAGCAAGCGGGCTTCCCGACCTTTGGATCGCCGGCGCGCCACTTACCCGGCTGCGTTTGCGTGCCGTACGATTGGCGCGCGTTTGACGGAGCGAGATATGCAAGAAGCCTGTGCGACCGACAAGTTTGCCCGCGTGAGTTGTGCTGACGAGATGTGTCGAGTGCACTTTGGCGCCACGCGACTGAGATTTAGCAGATTGCGCGCCCAACGTGTGGAAGAAGACGCACGTGACATAAGTTGCGCCCGCAAGATTCACTTGCGACCTGTGCATCTGGTGGGCGCAACTTAGGAGGTCACACTTGCCGCATGCAAAATTGTGCCAGTGAGAAAGGGCGACTTCCGAAGTGTGTGCCTCTCAACCGCGCCCAAGCGTAGGCGCAATTCTGAACGTCTTTCACGCCTCGCGCACGCGACTTGGGAAGCTTGGAGGACGAGGACGAGATGGAGAGCAAGGTCTCCTGCAGGCGAAGGAGCCGCTTCGGTCGCCGTTTGTCTTTCTTGTTTTTGCCGCATGACGACAGCCGATCGCGGCGCAGCGGGGGCGGAGCTCGGGACCGCCGCGCCCGTCCGCGCCGGCCGAGTCCTGCTTTTGGAAGACAACCTTGCGCTCAAGTGCGCTTGCGCCGCCGTCACGCAAACGCTCCGTTTTCACTGCCGTCGCCCCCGACGACTAGACGAGGCCACTCTTGGGATTACGTGCCACTTGCTATCGGAAGGACCGCGGAACAAGGGCGCCCTCGCGTTTTATTCTTTTGCGCAATCAAGTCGGAGCACATGTACAAAACGTGTAACTCGCACAGGCGACATTGGTGAGACGCACGTGCCTTGCGCACCTCGTGAGCGCGACTTACTCTTTTGCAGACGCACTTTAGGAATTTTGGGCCGCAATTTTCAAAGTCGCATGCGCCCGATAAGGGAAGTTGCGCGGTCGCTCGACGTTAGCGGCCGGACGCATAAAGTGCCCGCGTGGGGGGCGACTCGGTAAGTGGCGCACATGACTGATTTAACTTGCACATCGGCTTTTGTCGCCACATGTTGTAAGTCGCGTGCACGCCTTACCTATCTCGCAACTGGCATTCCCGGAGCTTAAATTTCCCATGCGAGTTAACTCGGGAAGTTACGCGCACGCCTTCCTGCCGTAAGCTCGGCACACCTTCCGCATCTCCTAAAGTCATCTTACTAAATGGCACGTCAGTCGTGCCATCGCTTCCAATCTTTCGTGCGCGGCACATCAGTGCGGGTGGCACGCATGCTTTTGGTAGGTAGCTTGCCAGCGCAAATGAGTAAGTGGCACGTGCGCTTCCTGTATCTCGTCCGTGCAACTTTGTGAGCCTTCCAGATGTTACATTTCAAAGGGGTCGCACACTCGCTTTGCATAACTCGCAAGTGCAACTTGGGCAGTCGCATAGCAATCTTCAAATGGATACCTAAATTGTGTGAAAAACTTAGTAAGTCACACACGCTTTGTGTGTCCCGCGAGTGCGACGTAGGAAGTCGCACGCGTGCCGTAATAATCTCCAATTTTATGTGTAACTAAATTGAACTGATGAGATTGGTCACGCAGACGAAAGGGTCAACGTGGTTCGCGCGGTCACCCGGCTTCCGTACTCTTGCGCGTGCGTTTTGTTTCCGCCCAACGCTGTCGCTCCACTTTACTCCAGCGCCGACAAGAGAAGAAGAAAAGTCGCTCGGGCGTCAGGCTGCACGTTGGCGAGCGACGTCGTCGTCGTCGCCGGCGTGGGCCAAGCCGGCCGGCGAGCGTGGCGACCCCTGCTTCAAAAATGCCTTTTGTTTGCAGCAGCGAGTCATTGGCTGAGGTCTCGGGCGGCCTCGTCGTCTTTCCTTCCTTCCTTCCTTCCTTCCTTCCTTCCTTCCTTCCTTCCTTCCTTCCTTCCTTCCTTCCTTCCTTCCTTCCTTCGTGCCGCTCGAGTCTGGTCGCTTGCGTTATTTGTAAATATTTCATGAGGCTCTCGTGCAAATGTTGCTCAAAGTGAAGAAGACACAAAGTCACCACCGAATGGAAGGAAAGCTTGGAATGAGTTTGGTTTGTTTGTTCAGCAACTTTGCCCAAAATAAAGGACAACTACGTCCAAGAGAAAAGGGACGAGTGTTGGGAAGGAATCCAGTTTGAATTTGGAGAGCGCTTTTCTCTCATGCAACAAGTGAAGCGCCGACAGGCAAAGTCGAGCAGCTCATCCTTTTGCTCTTTGCACGCGTGATGAATTGACAATAAATCACTGGCATTCTTCTTCTTCTCCTCGTCAATCTGCTTCTTTTTGCAAACGGCTCAATAGTACACGGACGAGTACTTCTTGTGTAAAGAACAACTGTTCGCCCTAAGTACAAGTACTGAAGCTGGAGTCCGCGTTTAGAAATGACTTCAGTCGTTTGCTTCTCAATTCTTTTCATTGCGACCCCCCAGCAAGAAAACATTTTGTGCCGCCGCCGCCACTAAAGATAGAGTCGTTTGCACATCTAAAATGGTTTTCGACGACGAAATCAACCCAAGCGTATTTTTTCGAGAATATGTTCCCAGCAGGCCCAATAGTTGAAAGACAGCATTCTGATTCGTGTTGGCATTGTGATTGATATGTGAATATGAACTACGCGGCAAGATCTAGCCATCTCAGAGGCCGGCCACTTCATCATTTCTGTCGGCAGAAAATGCCACCACTCTCACGACTGAGGGGCTCAGGTAACGACCAATCACGGCTCAGCTTCAGAAAACAGCTGCGTGCGTGCGTGCGTGCGTGCGTGCGTGCGTGCGTGCGTGCGTGCGTGCGTGCGTGCGTGGGGGCGGGCGCCACTACCACCTACTGTTGCTGATATGCAATTGCACTTTATTTTCCTATCGCAAAAGGGAAAAAAAAATCACGTTCCCAGGCGTCACACAGGATGGCATTTGAGAAGGCCGGACAAGTGCAAGAGTCAATGGACTTTTTCACCCCGATAATCAAAATACGCACATTGTTCTTAGATGTGTGTTTAAAAAAACTCGGTTTTGTTTTAGCAGTGGGGAAATATTCATGCTCAAAGGTAACATGATTATTAGTGTTGTCGCTTCCCTCATTTGGGAACTTGTGAAAGTCACAAGCGCACCTTTAAATGCGAGGAGTTAAAGTGGCACGAAAAAGAAGTGTCCAAAAGATACCGGACAAAAGCAAACTTCTTTCCTTGCCACTTGTGCGCGTAAAAGTGCGAGTGTGTGTAAGCAACGGACTTTAGGATCCAGAGGCCAGCAGCGCGGACAACAAATCTGACCCGACCAACCAGGTGACGTCACTTTTGGAAAACAACACCCCCGAAGGAGGCCAAGTGAGTGTGGACTTTGTCACGTCCGTCAATGACTTTTCATGTCATGCTCGTTTTGTTGCCTGAGTGCGAGCGAGTGTTGGTGTGCATTCGAATTAGCCGGAGATTATTTTTTGGGGGCGGGGGGGGGTTAGTCCCGTCCCGTCCCAGCAGGTGTCGCTTATTGTGGACAGCTGCAATTCCGCTTTGCCTGCCAAGTGAAAAACGAACTCGCGCTATCCACACCATTAGCAGCTCACAAGTCGTGTCACTAGGACAAATGACGTCACTTCTGCGTTGCAGCGTATTCATTTGCAGATAATCGCTTTGCGACTTTTGGATATCTGCAAGTGAATGAAGAGGTTTTTTCAAGTGTGTTCCAATGTCGCACCGTCTGCTCCAAGTGAATAAAAAGGGGCTTCGTTTCAAACAGCAGTGTGGATATCACTTTAAAACAACCACAAAAGTGCTGTGCGTGGAGTAGAAATCAGTCATACAACAACAAAGACAGCGAAAACAGAAAATGAATAACACAAATGAACACAATCAATCCTGTTGACTTTGTTGAAAGGGAACCCCGATTTAATGGCGGTTTGCTGCCCTCCGCCCGTCCGTTCGTTCGTTTGTTTGTTTGTCGGCAGTGAGGAGGAGTAGGAGGAGGAGGACGACGACGACGACGACGACGACGACGACGACGACGAGGAAGAGGAAGGCCTGGGCCATGCAGCCTCTGTGCCAGGTGAGCGGCTCGCTCGCCATCAGCAACGCTCGCTCGGCCTGCAGTCCCGAGCTGCTCCAGCGGGGGGCGGTGACGCTCTGCATCAACGTGACGCGGCGGCAGCCTTTCCCTGACGTCGGCGCCCACGTCACGCGAGTCGTTCGAGTGGCCGTGAGCGACCGCCCCGACGACGACCTCTATCGGCACTTGGACGCCTGCGCCGACGCCATCCACGCCGAGGCGCTCGATGGCGGCCGCTGCCTGGTCTACTGCAAAAACGGCCGTAGCCGCTCGGCCGCCGTCTGCGCCGCCTACCTCGTCAAGTACCAGCGGGCGGCGCTGGCGGACGCACTCGAGGTGAACCCGACCTGACCTGGGGGCGGGGCTTCTATTCTTTAGGGCGGCACATGAATTTGAACCCTAACCCGTGTCCATCACAAGATGCCCGATGCCTGAAAAAGTGACCCACAGGAAGTCGGCCATTTACCTTTGAAGCAGTCATTTCACCACCCGCTGGAAAGTAAAAAGCTCCAGACGGTAGTTTCGCCAATGGAGGTGAAATTTGCTTGAGAGGTCCGTCGTAACGAGACAGCCGAGAAAGTCTGGAGGACCCCCGTCTGAAATTGAAATTGAAAGGGAAGTGGGCCACGATGATTTCAAGCTGTCCTTTCACACCCCACTTGCTTGACTTAATGAGACACCCGAAAAAAGTCTCAAGAACTCATATCCGTCAAGTCAAACTAGAAGTCGGCCACTTTTATTTGACGTAGTCGTTGGCGGTGAATTTCCGGGCTTGAACTTCAATCCGGTCCTCCTGTGGAATTCGCCCAAGCCAGTCCCGCTGGGAAGCGGGTATCCGAAACAGATGCGAGATGCTAAATCACCAGGCTTTTGGGGGTTTTTGGTTTTTTTGCCTATGCCACCGAACGTGGAGGCACAGCACGGAATCGGCGTTTGCCGCTCCTTTGGGCGATTGGCCTTTAAAAAGGGACAGTTCTTGCAAAAAAAAAAAAAAAAAGAAAGAAAAGAAAAATCTGCCCCCCAACACCAGTTTCACCAATCAATGTGAAATTTGACGGCGATAATCTGAGAAAAGAACATCTCGGGGGGGGGAAAAAAAAGCCTCCGAGACTGATTGGCAACGTTGAAGAGCGAGTCAGCCATTTTGGGCAAATTGCAGGACAACGAGAGATTCGGGCCATACGAGGCCCGATCGGAAGCGGCTTTCGTCGACAGACGGGAGCCGCGAAATGGTGTGGGTGGAGCCTAGCGGCCGAGTTCGAGCTCGCTTGAGGTTTGGCCGCGGGCACGTTCAGGCAAGGTTTTGTAACAACCTTCCTGGTCGTTTGCCCTCGACAGACGGTGAAGGCCGCCCGGCCGGCGATTGCCCCCAATGCCGGCTTCCTGGCACAGCTGCAGCGGTACGAAGACGAGCTGAGGACGAGGCGAGGTTCACAAGCGTCCCGCGCAAGCCCCGAAAACCCGCCCCACCCCGTCGGGTGAGTTGGTGAGGATTTGGAGGCGGACCTGGACCGGTTCTACTTGGCAAGACCGGTTTGTCTGTGATCTGTAGCTGAATAAAAACACTCTGCAAAAGCGGAACAAAGGCAACTCCCCTCCTTGTCCTTGATGACGTTTCAGTCGAACAAGGCGGCTCGTGTCTGCCGGGAGGCGCGTTGAGGTTGTTTCCGATTTTGTTTCCGATTTTGTTTCCGATTCCGTTTCCGATTCTGTTTGCGATTCTGTTTGCGATTTTGTTTCCGATTTTGCCGACCGATTGCGCCGTTGTCAGGGCAGGGGCGGGAAAAAGGACCCGTGCCCCAAACGGAACAGGAAGAGGGGCATTTTGGTTTGAAGCAGCCTTTTTCGGCACTCAGGCGCGTCCCCCGGCAAGTTGGGGGGGAAAAAATGACAAGGTGAGGGCGAACCGGGCGCAAACGTCAACCGTAGCAGGACGCACGAGAAAGTCTGAAAGACCGGCGGCCAGAGCGGAGGAGTCCATTTAGGACGGGAAGCGGCCTTTTGGAGTCGTAACGGAGTGAAAAAAGAGAGGGGAGCCCGCTTGGCCGACCGCGGCGAGTGGCGTTTATTGAGGCGCACATCAGGGTTCCGGCGGCTGCGCGCTTTTGTCCCAGTCCTGGCGCACGCTGTCGATCCACTCGTTGTAGTTGGACACCTTGGTGTAGATGCCCAGCTTGTCGCGGCGCCCGCAGCCCTCGCCCCAGGACACCAGGCCCACCAGGAACCAGGTGTCGGCGTGCAGAGTCACCATGGGGCCGCCGCTGTCCCCCTCGCAGGCGTCGGCGCTCTGGCCCAGGACGCCGCCGCACAGCACGTTGTCGGAGATGTTGTGCGACATGTGGGCGGCGCACACCTCGCGGCTGACCAGCGGCACCCGGATGACGTTGAGCGCCGAGCTGAAGCGCTGGCTCTCCTGGCTTTCCTTGCCCCAGCCCGTCACCACCGTCTGGGTGCCGTTGCGGTGGAGGAGCCGCTCGGCCAGCCGCCGGCCCGGCAGGCACGCCGGCAGGATGTACTCGGAGAAGGGCGCCGGGCTCTCCAGGCGCAGGAGGGCGATGTCGTTGTCCACCGTGCCGCTGTCGTAGTCGGGGTGCCGGAAGGCCTCGCTGACCTTCAGCATCACCTCGGTGCCCTCGTCGCGGAAACGCTCGTAGTCGCCTGCGGGCAAACGTTTGCCGGGACCTCACTTGTCTGCGCGATTGCGCCGGCCGTTTCCCGCGCCGGCCGTTTCCCGCGCCGGCCGTTTCCCGCGCCGGCCGACGGAAGCCGAGCGCCGGGCCGCCGACTCACCCAGCCTGACTCGGAAGCGCAGGTTGTTGTCCAGACAGTGGGCGGCCGTCAGCACCCAGTTGCGGTCGATCAGCACGCCGCCGCAGTGGAAGCGACCTTTGGCGTTCTGCACCAGGACCTGGCGGGACACGGCCGCGAATGAGCATCCGGACCGGGGACGCGGCGGCGGCGGCGGCGCGCAGCGCGCCATTCCGCGTCCGGGTGGCGCCGTGGCCTCGGTCTCACCTGCCAGGGACTCTCGCCCTTCTTGCCCACTTCGCCGCCCACCATCCAGGGCATGAGGCCGTCCATGGGCCTGGTGTAGGACGAGCGTCCGATCAGCAGCTGCCCGCACGACGACGGCCCTGCGCGCACGTCACGTGGTGAGGCCGTCTCGGGCCCGCCTGCCTGCCGGCGCCTTTTCCTCACCTTTGGCGATGCACCTCTTGCCGTCGTCGTGCAGCTTGTAGCCGCCCACGCAGCCGCACGTCCGCCGCAGGCCGTCCTCGCTCTCCGCGCACTCGTGGTCGCAGTCGCCGTTGTTCACGCTGCAGTTGGTCGCCGATCGAGCTGGGACGGGACGGCGGGCGGGCGGGCCTCAGAAATTGGCCCGGCCAACCTCCTGTCCAATTTCAGACGCGACGGGTCCCGCAGACTTTTACCCGCGCGCTATTATCGCTATCATCGAGTCGACGAAATGTCGTGTCGTCGATCCGCCGCCGCGGACTGACCGCTCGGAGTGCCGCACGGCTTGTTGGAAATACCATGGCCCACTTCCTGTTCGATTGGGAGCGTGGCCAAAGTGGGACCTTTTCCGCGCGCGGTCCCGATGAAACACGGGCGCCGTCGCTGGGGGCTGGATTTGTGTGGAACGCGGGAAAAGGCCTTCTTCAAAGCAAAGTGGCCAACTTCCTGCTCCGTTTTCGACTTCCTTTGCGCCGAACGTCACGTTGTTTGACCGGGCCGACTTGCTGTCGACTTTGGTGCGCTTTCGCTGCGTGTTTTTTTCATTTTGATCGGTGAACCGCGCACCCGCCCGCCGGCCATGTCGAGGCCTTCCGGCAACCCGAACCGTTTCAAAAGGATAAGCGGAAAATCATGCTCATGATCAATATTTGCGATGGATTCGTCTGGAACTGACCGTGTTCGCAGTACTTTCCCTCGTATCCGTGGTGACAGCTGCACACGTAATCTTGCAGCATGTCCACGCACTTCCCGTGGACACAGCGGCTGGACTCGCACTGGTTCCCGTCTGAAAGGAAGGCAGGCAGGCGGGCAGGCGGGCAGGCGGGCAGGCGGGCAGGCACGCAGGCAGGCACGCACGCACGCAGGCACGCACGCAGGCACGCACGCAGGCACACACACGCACGCACAGAGCGCGTCGCCCCCTTTGCTTCGCATCAGTGGCCGTCCGTCCTCATGTCTCACCTCTGTACACCGTCCAGAACTCCAGCTGGAGAAGGACAGCAAAGAGTCCATTTGTTTCCGAACGTCCCGGTGTCCCCGAATGCGCCGCCGCACTCGGACCAAAACATCTTTTGATCGCGTTTCAAAGCCGCTTGACTGATTCGAATCTTGTGCACTGCACAGGGATTGGATTTGGGCTCTGGATCCATTCCTTCAACGTCACGCAGAGAGAAAGCAAACGGCAAGGAGCTTTTTTCGATCCGTTCAAATGGTTGTTTTTTTTTCTTCCTGGCTTTCTGGCCATTTTCCCAACGCGTCCTGACACCAAACGAGCGAGCGACGCTTGCATCGCCTCGCCAGAAATAAGAGCAAGAAATGTTGCTTCATTTCCAGACAACGTGCAACGAAATGGCGCGGACTTCCCGTAGATTGCCCTTTTTGCGGATTCTTGCGCTTTTTGCGGCTTCTTTTTTTCGTCACGGCAAATCTAATGAGGGGGTGATGGCGGCAAATATCTCGTACGTCAATGATTTGCGTCGCTGCGGCATTTGCGCGTCACTTATTTGTGGATTTTGGGGGGACTCGTTGACTTTTAGGCCATTCCCCCACTTCTTTGTTGTTTGGCCGTCCTAAAAAACAAAAGAGGAAAGCCCGTTTACACTATAGTAAGCAGGGATGGGCGAGCGCCGCTATCCCTATCGCTATTGTGGCGATCGCCGGCCTTATTGGGAGCTATCGGCACTCGCGACCGGCTCGCGACCGCGTGACGATCAGCGAGTGGAAACGACAACATTTCAGGTGCCAAACGTACCAGCGGTATCGCTATTGGTGACCACTGAAGAATTGAGACGCGTACGGGATCGGTGTGGAAAGAATTCGACGTGGCTCGCAAATGAGTGTATCGTTGCTTTTGCGCCAACTTTCAAGATGCCATCTTACCGTGGTCTCTCGAACCTTGAAGATTTCTCGCGCCTCCTCGAACTCGCACGTCTCCTCCACGCACTCCCGCTCCATGGACGGCGGCTTGAGCTCCTCCAGGAAGGAGTTGGCGCGGCGCGAGCGCAGCAGCATGTGGGCCTCCGGCGGCCTGGAGAACACTGGGGAGGCGCAGCACAAGCACGCGCCGCTTCAGCCGGCTCGTCGTCGTCGTCTTCGCCCGCCCGCCCGCCGCCGGGGACTCACCTGATAGGCTGAGCGCCGACGCCGCCCACGCGGCGAGCGTCAGGCACAGGCAGACGGCCGGCCGGCGCATGTCGGTGGAAACCTGCGGCCGATCACAGCGGGCGCTCAGAGCTCGGACTACAAACATGGCCGACCGCGAGTCGCGGGCAAACGACCTTTTCACGATGCTTGTATCGCTCGCGATTTAGCGGGGGGGGCCTCCGATGGGATTCCGGGAAGCGCCGTGAACTTTGAACGCAACTGAACAGAAACGTCTTTTCCGCTTCACGCCCAAATCGACTCAACTTTATTCACGGAACGCGGCGCGGTGCGGCCGAGAAAAAAAAAAATCAAACATAAAACAAGACAATCAAGCACCGAAGCGCGTCGCACCCGCTTTTGATCGGCGTCCGAGGCGCGATCAGCTTGTGATCCGCTTTCAACCCGACCCACTCAATTTGGAGTTGACTTTGAATCCAAGCAAAGTTGGGATCCACGTTCAAATCCAAACCACTTATGGTCCACTTTCCAAGCAGTCGTCGTAAATGAAGCGCAAGCGAGACAAAGAAGGAGACGGACGGAGGCGGGCGCCTTACTTTCCCGGCGTTTGATGGGCTTTTTTCGATGGCGTTCGGATGGCGCGACGGTCGCGGTGCTGCGTCTGCGTCTTTGTGTGGCGTCAATGAGTGACTCGCCGTGTTTACTGCGAGTCCACAGTCTGCGGCCCCGCACTGTCAACACTCCAGCCCCCGCTGGCGCCCCCCCCCCCCCCCCCCCCCCCAAGCAAGTACAAATACTTGCTCACTGGACTGGGCTCCATGTCCGTCCGGGTATCGAGTGTTTCCATTCGGGACCACTTTGACCTTCTTCATCTTCTCCTTTCCATCTTTTTGTCTTCACTCTCTGATTATTGATCCTCCTCATCTTTGTGCCGGCCCAAAAAAATGACCCGGAGGAAATTTCAGGCGTTGATAGCCGGTCAGTCACCAGTCGGGCGGGCGGGGGGGGGGGTCCCTCTCGCCGCGATGATGTCGTGCGCTGGAAATCAGGACGCTGCTGAAGGTCGGCCATTCATCTTTTGCGTTTGCGTGGGCGCGCCTCGTCTCGCTTGACCTTTTGTGTCGATGCTTGTCTGGTTTCCGCTTCCAATTTAGATTCATTCGGTCCAAGGTTTACTTTGTTTGCGTGAAGGAGGTCACAGCAATGAGGAGCACCCTCCACAAAAGCAAATAAGGAGCAAGTAAGGCATTTTAAGACAAACCAAAAAAATGACCACGCACACGTAAGGCGTTTTTGTGAAAAAAAACAACAGCCGTGTAAAGTAAGGCATTTTTTGGAGAAAAAAAAACAAACAAAAACGACCACGCGCACGTAAGGCGTTTTGGGGGAAAACAAAGACCGTGTATAGAAAGGCGTTTTTTGTGAAAAGAAATAAGGCTTTTTTTGTGAAAAAACAAACAACCGTGTATGGTGGGGCGTTTTTTGAAGAAGAGGCAGCTTCAATCGAACACCGTGACATGTTAAGTTCTTTATTGGGCTTTTTGTGATATCAAATTTGACTACAGATCCAGTTCAACTGACTTCACGCATCACCACAGCTAACGTGCTAGCGGCCTGTTAATAATTGTAATACTTGAGCGTGATAATGAAAACGCCGACAAAAGAAATGTCATATTCGTTGTGGTTAGTTTGCAGCTAACGCGGCTAACCCAAGGCAAAACTTCGAGCGGGTTTTGTCACTTTTCTTTAGGCGTCACGTCGTCGCCGCCCGACACGTTTCCTTCCTCGTCGTCGTCGTCGCCACCGATCATGCCTCGAAGGTACGATCGCTTGAACTCCTGGAACACAAGCTCCTCCTCCATTTCACTTCACACACAACCATGCACACACATTCAACACTTGAGCACCAACGGCAAATGACCAATTGGAAATAGCACGTTGACACACAAGCCAAATTAGCTCCGGGCATTAGCACTTTAACTGACACCGAGGCGAAACAGTGTATTGGCATCAGTATGTTGGCATGAAGCACGATTCTTTCAGCATACTCGTGGGGGCGTCTATGAGCATGTGAACTGCTTATGGGCATTAATAAATAAAACTGCCTACTGGTAGTAGTAGTAGTAGCTCTGTTAGCGCAAGCATCTCATAGCATGTGTCGGGAGCACCGGTGGTGGCACATTTAGCACATGAGCGCTAATGATGTCAAACTTCCTGTCGGCATTCGCGCCGACATCAAACCGCTCCTTTGCGCAAATGACGCATTGGCTTTCACACAAAAGCTCAACTATGGAAGTATTGAGAAAAGTCACCTTTCCTTGACTGGTGGCAAAAGCAAGAAGTCGAGAAGAAGAGTTTGTGAGGTTTCTGGAATGTTTGCTGTCAATGTTTTCAAGAAGATGAGCGGCACCATCCTCACCTGCGTCGGGTTTCGGGTGCATCAGTTTGAAGGGAAGCTCCAGAGAAACCTCACTGTCACACAAGCAACTGATCAACGCCGAGCAGAAACACGTCACGCTTGAACTCGATCGCCGACGCGCGCGACGCGGCGGCCGTCGGGCACGCCGTCGGACCGATTGGACGGCGGCCGTCGGGCACGCCGTCGGACCGATTGGACGGCGGCCGTCGGGCACGCCGTCGGACCGATTGGACGGCGGCCGTCGGGCACGCCGTCGGACCGATTGGACGGCGGCCGTCGGGCACGCCGTCGGACCGATTCGACGGCGGCCGTCGGGCACGCCGTCGGACCGATTCGACGACGGGTGGACTTCACTACTCCACGTCGCCGTTTATAGCTTCGAGTAGGCCGAGCGCCAATCGCGGCTTTTCGCCGTCCCGTCCTCCGATCGGCAGAGGACCTTCGACTCGCCCGTCCGCGGCCGTCGCCGCGCTACCGCGTCCGGCCGGTTAACAAAGCGACAACAGTCTTGGTACGTCTGCATGAAAAAGACGCCGGCGGTGGAAGTGAACAATGCTTAGCATCACTAGCTTCTCTTAGCTGGCGAGTGTCAGCGAGTGTCGGTCGGTCGTCTGTCGTGCGTGAGTCAGGTGTGTCAATCAGCGTCCATACGCACCTTGAGCTCATCAAGCTGCCGCAATGTAGAAATGAGAGCGGAACTCAAGTTGCGCAATGAAGACAGACAACATCAGGAAACACGTCGAGCAGTTTTTTGTCACAGACTTGTCAACCCTAATCCCGGACAGAAACAGGCGCTTACTCACCCTCCGATGATGAGCTTGACCGTCACCCTGTAGGACACCATGATGCCAAGAACCTCCTTCAGGATGCCCGGCTTGACGCTGGAACCATGCATTAGCATTAGCATTAGCACTAGCACTAGCACTAGCACTAGCACTAGCACTAGCACTAGCACTAGTATTCGCATTCGCATTCGCATTCGCATTCGCATTCGCATCAGAAGTCTGATCCTATTTCTGGCGGCTCGCGCTCACTCACATGCTGGACGAGGCCAAGTTGGTGTCTTCGTGCTTGAGTTTTCCGTCCAGAGCGATGCCCCGCCTCTCCCTGTTGTTGGCCAGCAGGGGGAGCAGCAGGATGTCTTTTTGGAGCGTCGCCCCCGCAGGAAGCGTTTCCCTGAAGAACAACAAAGTCGGTCAAGGGCTAGTGCACAGGTGTCAAGCTGCGGTCGCGGGGGGCCGCTTTCCCCGCATGTTTTGCAATTCTCCCTGCTGCAACGCACCTGTTTCAAATCAGGATCAGGATAGGGTCAGGCTGCGGCAGAGCTTGCTGGTGAGCTGATCATTTGAATCAGGTATGTTGCAGCAAGCAGGAAAGCGGCCCTTGCGTTTGACACCTACGGGCTAGCGTAAGCGTTAGCCCGCTCGCCACTCACCCTTCTTCGATGGCGACGCATTTGACGTAGCTGTCGTTGGAGTACAGCACCACTGTGGCCACCTGATCCACTGCGGACACCAACGAGGCAAACTCAACAAGTGACAGGTAAACAGCCCTCCTTCAGTTTGGCTACCTCCAGGTTAGCTAGCTAGACCCAATGCAGTGGCTGATTACTTGGTGGGAAGCCTAATAGGACCCTTTTACCTGAGACAACATGTCCTCCGTTTTCCTTTACATTCCTCGCTTGATTGGCAACTTGCGCTGTTGCCACACTTTCAGGTTAGCCGTCCTCTGACGAAGACGCGCGACAAAGCGCTACAATGTTGTCTTGCTACGATGTCGTGATGCGAAATCATGCGACGATGTTGTGCTAAAATGTCACGCTACCATGTCGCGCTCCTGCGGCTCTCCAAACGGTCTCCATTAGATGAGCTGCTACAATGTTGCGCTGCGTATTACGACGTCATGCTAAGGCATCATCGCGCTGTGTTGTAGTTCTGGGATGTTACACTCCATTGTTTTCGCGCCACGTCGCCAAGTTACGTTGTCAGGTTAGGTCCTCACTTACGATGTCACGTAAGGACGTTTTCAAGCTACGACATCTTGCTAAGGCATCGCCAAGCTCGGCGGTCGAGCGCTACGTCGTCGCGCGGCAATGTTAAGTCGGCTATGCGGTGACGCTACATCGCCACCCTACGTCAGGGGTCGTCAATCCTGTTGCCGATTGATTTTAGCAGCTCAGGCTTCACCGACGCGAGCGGACAAAACGTTTGAATCAGGTGTGTTGCAGCAGGCAGCGCTCCAGGAAAACAAGCAGGACAGCGTCCCCGGAGGAAGAGGATTGAAGACCCCGGCCTACGGTAGGACGCGACGCTCTGACGTCACGTGGCTAAATGTCCAGAACGTACCGGAGATGACCACGTTCTTGACATTCTTGCTGGAGTCGTTGACCACGTTGAGGTGCAGCCTCATGGTCTCGCCGTGGTAGAAAATCTGCAGACGGAGAGCGGGAGGAAGTCAGCGGAGCGTCAACATTGCGACAGCCCGGGCGGCGCCAAGCCAAGCCACGCCCCCCCCCCACCTCTTTGTCCAGCCGGGCCGTCACGCGCAGCGGCTTGTCTGACACGGAGAAGTCCCGGGAGATTTCCACAGCGGCGCCGCCTTGGGTGTCGGGGGCGTACTGCACCTTCCTGATCATCAGCTTGACCGAGCTCCTGGAGGACAAGGAGCGCGCGGAGATCGGGCGCGGGCGTCGCTTGGCTCACGCGGACGCGGCGCCGGCCCACCTTACCGTTTGCGGATTTTGGCGTCCTGACTCTCGGCGCTGAACGCTTTCACCTCAAACTCCACCGCGCATTGCTGAGGACACCCAGATGTCACGCAAGGCATTGTGGGAAGCCAGCTGGTGGCGCGTTCACGCACGCACGCACACAAATACTTCTCTGAACAAACAAACGAAGAAACGCTAAGCCTAGTTTGAAACGCTCAGCCTAGTTTGAAACGCTAAGCCTAGTTTGAAACGCTAAGCCTAGTTTGAAACGCTAAGCCTAGTTTGAAACGCTAAGCCTAGTTTGAAACGCTAAGCCTAGTTTGAAACCCTACATTGAAAGCCTAACCCTAGTTTTAAGGCTTAGTTTGAAATCCTAGCCCCAGTTTGACAGCCTACCTTGGGAGCCTTCGCAGCAACCGTCGCTTCAAAGTTTACTTTGAAAACCAAAATCGAAGAAATTCAAACCATACCCAAACCCCAGTGTGAAAGCCTGAGCCTAGTTCAAAACTGTCCTTTGAAGCCTAACACTAGTTTGAAACCAACATTTCAAACCCTCTCGTGGTTTGAAAGCTTAACACTGCTCTGAGACCCTCATTCGAAACCCTCAGCCAATATTCAAACCCCAACCCTTGTTTGAAACCCTACCACTTGTTTGAAGTGCTTACCCTAACTTTGAAACCCCAAGCGTCGTGTTAAACTCTACTTTGGAAGCCTGACCCATGTTTGAAACCCTAATCCATTCTTGAACATCCTCCACTAGTTTGAAACTTAACTTAACCTAATTTGAAGCCTCGATTGGAAACCCTTTTCCTAAATTCAAAACGCTCATTTGAAAATATGGAACTCGAGTTTGAAAAACGAAACCTCATTTTAAACCCCACTTTGAAACGCTCACTCGAATTTGAAACCCTGACCCTCATTTGAAACCTTACTTTCAACCCTAACCAAACCCTCAGCCTTGTTTGAAACTCGATTTTGAAACCCTTACCCGACTTTGAATCCCGACCATAAACCCTAACCCTAATTTGAAACCCTAACCCTAGTTTGAGACCTTCCTTTTAAACCCTTACTGGAGTTTGAAACCCTACTTTGAAACCGTAACTCTAGTTTGAGACCTTCCTTTGAAACCCTTACTGGAGTTTGAAACCCTACTTTGAAACCGTAACTCTAGTTTGAGACCTTCCTTTGAAACCGTAACTCTAGTTTGAAACCCTACTTTGAAACCGTAACTCTAGTTTGAGACCTTCCTTTGAAACCGTAACTCTAGTTTGAACCCCTACTTGGAAAGCCTTAATCTCCTTTGACCTGACACACTGAGACACACCCACACACACACACGCGTGCACTCGCCCGCGCGCACACGCGGGAAGGGGCGTCGCCGTCACCTTGCCGACGTCGCGGGGCGCCGGCTGCATGGCCACCGAACACGGCAGGTTGTCGGGGAACTGCGGCGAGAGCGGACACGACACGTGTTGCGCGGCGCCGAGGGGTCGTCGGGCGGCGTGCGATTGTCGGGGGCGGCGTCACCTCGAAGAAGAAGGGGTAGGCGTCGTCGCCCAGCTTCCGCAGCAGCTTGGCCTGCGTGCGCGTGTGGACGTCCCGCTCGCGGTCCTGCAGGGGCGGGTACACCTGCCGCGTGGACAGGTAGAGCTCGCGGCGGAAGGCCAGGCCCATCACGTCCATGTCGTCGCGGCCGTAGCGGAAGGTGCACGACAGCGTGACGAACACTGGGGGGCGCCAGACAGCTCGGTCACCTCCCGAGGGCGGGCGGCCGACGCCACGCCACGCCACGCCACGCCACGCCACGCCACGCCACGGGACGCGCTCACCTTTCCTCCCCTGCAGGGCCTCGCGCTCGATCACGATCACGCCGTCTGGTGGGAGCGCCGCGCGGGTTAGCGTTACCCATGGGCGGCGTGCTGACAAAATAGCTAGGTGGCCAAATAGCTAGCCGGCTAGGCGGAGAGTTGGCGCTAAGTCAAGCGAAGCGGCTCGGAGCCTGGTGGGATAAATGTGGCGAAGTGGCCTCACCTACTGGATCCACAGAGTCCACGCGGTCCACAAAGTCCCGCCTCCCCATGTACACGCCCACCTGAAGACCACCAGACCAGAAAGATGACGTCACCCAGTCATTCCTTCATTCTGCTGCCCATCCGTGCAAGCTTCTATCATCCATTTTTTTCCTCATCAAGCTAATCATCCGTCCATCATCCATCCAAGCCGCGTTTTCCCACGTTAGCGTGTTAGCTGACCGACTTGTCTTTGCAGATCTTCTTGAAGACGACATTCTTGGGGCTCATGATGCTGCCGTGTGACAAGACAAACAGGAAGCGGTCAGCGTGGCCACGACGGCGCCACGACGGCGCCCACTCACCTGCAGCGAGACCGGGACCAAGACGAGCGCGACGGGCCGGCCTGCTCTTTATATGTTCTATTATACGGCCGCGCTCCTTCGCAACGGCAAATCGGGAGCTTTCGCCACATTGGCCGCGCCCACGTTGGCCACGCCCACCGCAACCTGCTCGAATCGACCGCTGAGAGGATTGGAGAGCGTTCCGACCGCGTCAGCACAACCGATCAGATTATGTTGTGTTGCGTGTGTGTGTGTGCGCGCGCGCGCGCGCCCTCCATGTTTCCATGACAGGTGGGCAATATTATGGGATGTCTCAAACCAGACGGTGAGCTGTGTTTCTCATGATACCAAGTACTGATACGGCTACTACTTTTCATGTGTAAACTGTCATTGAACACAACGACAAAAGAATTGTTGAGTGCTGACGCAGATGAACGTGTCAAGACTGCCACAGTATAGCTCTGAATTTTTTGGGCCTTAAGTATCGGTGGCTGATATCGAGTAACCTAAAAATCAGGCCGGTCTCGGCATTTGTTTGTTTGGCTATTCTCTTGCTTTGTTGATACGCAACAAAGCATCAAGGTGGAGGTCAAAGGTCATGACCGGAAACCCAACGACGAGGACGGCAAATTGAAAAGGTTGGCTCCGTTCCAGAGGCCACTTTTCAGCGCGGCCCGCGCGCGCGCGCGCGTCAGGACGTAATCTTCTTTTCTGCCCGTCAGCGGCCGGCCCGGATTACGACCCGCGTCGTCGTCGTCGTCGTCAGCGCGATTACTGGCGCCGGATTACAATCGGCAAAGTGACGCAAGCGCACGCGCAGGCGCGGAAGGAGGAAGGCGGCGTCCGCAAAAGACCAAGCGCTCCTTTATTTTATTGATTCATCCGAGCGGGGTGGCGACGAGGCCATCGCGAGTCTTCGCGTCGCCGATCAGACGTAAGCTCTGGCCGTCTCCGCCTCCGACGTGGGCGTGGCCTTGTAGACCTTGGCCGGAGGAGCGTTGCCGTAGTAACCGCTGAAAGACAGAAAAGGCCACTCGTCAGGCGGCGGGGGCACCCGCTTCTTTCCCGGGCCCCGCCCGTCGCTATGCTAAGCGTCAAAGCGAGAGTCAAGACGCCTTTGCGTCAAGGAGGCCTCATTCGACAAAAGCCGAAGCCGGCGCTCTTCGAACCGAATTGGAATACAACAGGCGGCTTGAAAAGAACCTAAATAAATAGGTCTTCGAGCCCTCATTTGAAACCTACAGCTAGAAAGCCTCATTGGAAACCCCAACCCTAGTTGGAAGGAAAAAAACAATTGAAACCTGAGTTTCCAAACCATTTCAACCCCTAACACTAGCTTCAAAGCCTCGTCCGAAACCAAAGCCCAACTTGAAAACCCGAGATTAATCACCTACTTTGAAACCCTAATCCTAGTTGGAGACCCTACTTTGAAATCCGAACCCTTGTTTGAAACAAAACATTTCTAAGCCTTACTTTGTCCTGAAAGCCAAAGTTCAAAAGTTCAGCTGTCTCGAAGCCCTCGTTTAAAAGTCAAAAACGGGAAAAAGTGAAACGGAGAGCGTGAATTGCACAGAGGAAGCCGCCGCCGCCGCCGCCGTCCGGAAGGTCCGACGTGATGCGGTCAGGTGGCGGCGGGCGTTTTTGTGCGGCGCCGTACCTTTTGTGGCCAGCGGCAGGCGCCGCCCTCTTGCAGGCGGTGCACAGCAAGCCGCCCCCCAGCACGGAGAAGCAGGCGGCCACCCAGCCCATGTAGAGGCCCACCCCCAGCTCGAACCTGCAAACAAGGTGAACGGGCGCGTGGCGCATGTGCGGCTTGACGCGTGCGCGTGACTTGACGCGTGCGCGTGACTGACTTGACGCCCATGTAGAGCGGATTGTAGAAGTCCTGCACCACCATGCTGGCGTACCACGACACCGCCGTCAGGCAGCAGACACCTGCGAGCACAAACGGGACGGACGCTGGCTGACCGGCTTCAAAGACCCTCGCCCAAGGAGGCCCACGCCCCCCCCCCCCCTTTTGTTTTTGTTAAATGCTAATGGTCAATGGGCTGTCACTTATATAGCGCTTTTGTTCCCACCCGACAAAAACCTCTGCGGGCGTTCTGTGGGACGCCGCCGCTTGTTGAGAAGCTCCATTCGTGGGCTTTTGTGTGATATCAAACTCGCGCTTCCGTGTCTCATCTTCAGCCGCGCAAGAGCGCGCGCCGGCCGCGGGGCTTTCATTTCCAAGGCCGCAGGAAGACGAGCGCGATCCGGGCGACGTCGTGACAAGTGAATAAAGTGGCAATGGAATCGGCGTCCGTCTCGCCGTCGGTCCAAGGCAAACACACAGCAAGCGACGCCACGTTTGACTGATTGGAAAACACCGTGGAGGCCCTCGGAGCGTTTTACACACACAAAAGCGAAAAAAAAAGAGCATCTGGGATACGGTTGGGCCACTGCTGGAGAGAAAGACGCAAACGCCGACGTGAAGGCTGGCGACCGAGCCATCATACTTTTCGGTTGCTCGATAGTAGTAGTTTGGCCAAAAGGGATTAGAAAGGCCGACCGAATTCGTTTGCGCTCTTCCTGTTAGTGACGCGCTAAAGACGCGACGCCAGGAAAGCTGGAAGCAAACCTTTTGGGCTTTTGGTTGACTAAAACAATCGAGGCGAAAAACGCCAAAGGGTTTCGGAGGGCTTCGTCTCACCGGCCAGGACGCCGAGGATGCCTCCGGCGACGGCCATCTTGGCCTTGGAGCCGTCTCCGGTCGAGCCCATCTTGATGCACTTGAGGCCCAGCAGGGAAACCGCCATGGACGCCAACCCCAGCAGCAAAGACACGATCATCAGGGCGCGGCACGCCTGCACGTGAGCTGCGGCAAAGACAAACTCCGGCTTAACCGCCTCAGTCCATACGAGAGCCCGACAAAAGCGACACGGCACCGCGGGACCGTCGAAGGCCAGAGCCTCTGGAGGAAAAAAGATTCCGCCCCCCTCCGAAAAGTGGACCGACGGCCCAAAAACGCTGAACAAAGATGAAAGAAGCGCAAAGCCTGAAGAAGGGTCAAGAAATCAAAACAAAGACCGAAAGACGAAAGGGGAGGCCAAGGCAACGAAGGAGAAAAGTGAGGACATATGCAAGAAGGGATGGGGGCCAAGGAAGCGAAATGAAGACTCGGCGAACTCGGACAACTTTTCGTAGGCGGGCTCACCATGTACAACGAAAAACCAAAAGAAGAAATGCGATGCGGGAAAACGAGGACGATCGAAGGTGAATGAGGAGCAAGAGCGGGAACGCCAACACCAGTGGAGAAGGGAGGCAAACAGAAGTTGGTCGTGAGGCCAGTTAATCATTGGCCGCCATCACCATAAAATGGCCGCCGCGCCTCTTTACGATCGGCCAGCAGCGAGAAGAAGGCTGAGGCCGCGTCTCCCGTCTGGTTGACGCAAAGAGACGCTTCGGAAGGAGACAAAGAAACAGGCTTGAAGTATGAAGAAGTTCCAAATGAAGGCTGAACGAGACGAATTGAATTAGAAGAGGGCGAGGGCCGGATGAAGGAGACAGTCAAAGACACTTGTCAAAGGGATGACGGACGCACGGGCACACAAGGAAGGCCAAAGACGTGAAGACGCAGGCTGACAAAGAGAGTGAAAGGAAGGCTGCGGAGGAAGACGGGAAAGGCCACAAAAGGAAGTCCAAAGGAGAAGAGATGAAGGCCGAGGAAGTTCAAAAGACGTCTCCGGAAGAAAGCTAACAGGAAGAGAATGAAGGCTAAAGCTAATGCAGGAAATGAGAGCTCCATCCAAAGCAAAGGAGGGTTCAAAGAGGAACGTGAAGGCTACGGAGAAGGTCCGCGGCGATAACGAAGGCTGAGAGGGAAAAGGAGAGCGAAGGCACCGGAAGAAGCGGAGAAAAAGGAGTTGGTCGAAAAAGAAGAAATGAAGGGGAGCGAAACGGAAACGGAAACAAGCGAGCTGAAGAATGAAGGCGAGCTCGAGTCGAATGAAGGCGAGCTCGAGTCGAATGACGGCTCGAGGAATAAAATGGGGAACGTTCAAGACGGTTTGGAAGGCGGGAGGAGCGCCGGAGTGCCACGGTTGCCGCGTCAAGATTTCAAAGCGCCGGCAAGGCAAAATTCTCGCACGCTCTCTTGGACGAGAAAGTGACAACCCGGGCCGGAGAGAGAGAGCAAAAGCGGCAAGGCCGGAACGCGGGGGCGGCGGGGGCGGCGGGGGCGGCGGAGCCAGCCGGCCGGCCGGCCAGCCAGCCAGCCGGCCAGCCAGCCAGCCAGCGAGCCAGCCAGCGAGCGGCCCACCTACCGGGCAGCGAGAGCAAGGACTCAAAGTCCCGGCACTCGGCGATGCCGGCGCTGTTCTCGGCGCACGAGTGCCACAGGTTCTCAAACTGCCGCTGCGAGATGATCACGCTGCCCGACACGGTGGAGATCTTCCAGTAGTCGTTAGCCAGCGCCGCGCCCGTCAGCAGCCAGCTCAGCAGGCACATGGCGAAGCCCGTCGCCTCCACCGCCGTCGACATTGCCGCCTCGCCCGCGCTCACCGAGAGGGAGGAGAAGAACAAGAAGCGCCGGGTTGCCGGCCAGGATCCCAAGGCCAACCACCACAGCGACCAGAGCCACGGGAACAAAGACGCCTGCTACCCTGGCACACGACGACCGCAATGGCGTGTCGGCGCCACCGGACTTTGCCCTCTGACGGGGGCCATAAAACGCCCTCCTCCTCCTCCCGCTCAGTATCGATTGCCGCGGGCGCGCCGCACCCACCCTCCGTGACGTCAAAGGGGAAGGGCGGCATCGGGCCAGAGAAGACGGGGGATGGAGCGGAGCACAAGGAAGGCTTCTTCGGGCCAACGGACACCCAGGAAGGACAACGGCAAGCGGAAGCGACGAAGGCCAAAGAGGAAAGTTCGCACAAGAGAAGGAGCCCATGCAGCCTTAACGTGAAGGAAGGCTCGAGAGGAAGGCTCAAAGAAGAAGAAAAGGAAGCCCAACAGAAGAAGAAAGGATCAATAGGGAAGGCTGAAAAAAAAGCACCGGGACTACGGCGTGGGCTTTGGACATTCGCCGAGAATGAGCGCTGACAACGATCCAAAACGGGAATGAGGGCAAAGGAAGGAAAGGGAGTGGAAAATGAAGGCAAACACAAGAAATGAAGGCTTCTTTCTGTAAGAACGCTAACGGAGGCTTCAGAAGGAGCCAATCAAGGAGCGTTTGCAAGCCAATCTCAGATGACAATGCAAACTCAAGAGGACCCAAGAGGGGGGGGGGCGTCCTGCTCTTGCTTTGCGGCCGGTCCGGGATTGGTCATCGCCAGGCGCCCCAGAGCGAGCAAAGTAATCGCCGACGACCATAGAAGCACATCCTGACCCGGCGGGAACCCGACGACGCAAACGTCCGGTCGTCATCGCCCACGACGACGACGACGACGGCGGCGGCGGCACTTACGGCCTGCCGGCCTGCGTTTTGTGCTTTTATGGTTTCATCACCAGCGCCGGTCAACGTTCAGCGAGTCACGCAAATGCGATGGCAATGACGGCAGCCAAGCAGGACAACGCCGCCGCCCGCCGCAGAGTCGGGGTTGCGCGACAAAACAAGGCCGCAGAAATAAAGATGACTCTCATGAAGGAGAGAGGTAACTTGAGAGCAAGAACAAAGTAGACCAATGAAGGCGACACTCAATTCAAATCAAAGTTACAGTACATGTCGGAGAAATGAAGACTCAACAAGTGCAACATGCAGGCCAAACCAAACTCAAGTGAGGGCCAAAGTAGCGCAAATGAAGGCCAAACAAACATGACATCAAGCCTGCATGAAGGCTGCACAAGTCCAAGGCAGAAAAGGACTCAACGGAAGCCAAACAACACCCGCAGGCTCGACGAGAAGAAAACATGACGGTGACAACTTTGGATAAACAAGTCATGAAAGTCAAACAAAACAAGAACACAATGATGCTCCAAGTAGGGCGAGTGAAGGCCGACGAAGGACCCGATTGCCTGGTGCCTGGGCGCCCCCTGCTGCCTGGTGCCTGGGCGCCCCCTGCTGCCTGGTGCCTGGGCGCCCCCTGCTGCCTGGTGCCTGGGCGCCCCCTGCTGCCTGGTGCCTGGGCGCCCCCTGCTGCCTGGTGCCTGGGCGCCCCCTGCTGCCTGGTGCCTGGGCGCCCCCTGCTGCCTGGTGCCTGGGCGCCCCCTGCTGCCTGGTGCATGGGCGCCCCCTGCTGCCTGGTGCATGGGCGCCCCCTGCTGCCTGGTGCATGGGCGCCCCCTGCTGCCTGGCCTGCCACAACGCAAAGTCGCCAGCCCGCATCCCCTTCCACATTTTTTCACATTTGAACAATATGAAAAAAAGTTCTTTTTTTGGGTGTGTTTTCTGGTACACGCATATTGTCGGTTGACCAGCCTTTTTAAAGAATTGGGGGGGGGGGTTATTATATCATGAATTGTATTCAGATTTTCACTATGGCGGGCCGGCACCGATTTGAAAATGGCGTATTTGTCCTACGTGAGGTTAGGAAGTGTGACGCCCTCGCTACTGAGCGCGCAGCCGACCGGTCCAACCGGTTCGTCGCGAAGCGGCCCCGGCCAGCCCTTCCACCACTTCCCAGCATCCGCAAGCAAGTTTATTGGGCGTTGCGAGCGGTCGTCCGTCGCGCACCGGCTGCGCTTTACTGCGTCGTCGCGCCCATCGAGGCCGCCATGCGCCCGGGAGGCTGGCCACGATGAAGACCTCGCTGCTGCTCATTCAAGTCCACCTCGTCCACTGTGAGTACGCGCAGGGACAAAAACAAACACCGAGTGCACCGCGCGCCATCGGTGACTTCGCGACGCGACAATTAGCCTTTTCTTTTTATCTTGCACTCGACAAATACGCCATATACTTTACAAAACTAAAGCTAAAACTAATCAAAACTAAAGCGAAGCATTTTTGAAGAAAAAACCCCCCCACTAACAAACCTACTCTAAAAACGCATTAAAACAAAATGAATAAAAAAAAAACAATAAAAAAAAACAATTACAGCTATTGGCCTCCTCAAGGCCAAGGAAAAAAACATTTTTGGGTCCAAAGGTAGTCGAATGGTCTCCGGGTCCAATTCTGGACATATCGACATTTGTGACAACAGAATGCGATTTGGCAATTTCCGAAAGGGACTCGGATGGTTACTAAAAGGAGTGTTTGTGCTTTGACGTGCTACCGTTGGCTCTTTTGGAGAATGTTTGCGTGATTTTCACATGCAACCAACCAAAGGCTCTTTGCACTAGCGATGGACGTCTTTCCCGATCTCGCATCCCCACAACACACATGCAAGTTGTATATAAAGAAAAAAAGTCCACTGTTCCAACTTAAGTATTCTTGGCACATTTGTTCTCCAAAAGTACGGAGCAACCATTTTCAGATCGGGCGACATCAAAATGTGTGTTGTTGACCATTGTAACCTGTTAGCATGCGACGCGCTAATCCGCACATAGCATTAGCCACATGCTAACAGCCGGGACTACAAGACGCCGTCGGCCAATGTCGCTCATGTCGGCGTGCTCTTGCTCTTGCTGCTCTTGTTCTTCCTCTTCAGATGTTTGGAGTGCGGTGCCGCCACCGAGTCACGTGACCATGGATTCCATCAACATGCGACACGTGCTGAGGTGGCACCCCCCGCGGACGCCGTGCCTGAGCCTGTTGCGGTACTCGGTGCAGTTCCAAGGGTGCGTTACTCCCATCCGTGTCCAAACGCGAGCACGGGTGTTACCGAGCCGAGCCGCAAGGTACAAATACCGAGGGAACTTCGAACGTCGTCGTCGTCGTCGTCGTCTCGGTTTACATTTCACATTGCGCGCAGCTGCAACAAAGCGCTGCGCACCAGACGCAGCGTAAAAAACGACCATGAAAATAACGGCAAGAAAATTGTACCAATCCTTCACGAGCTCGATTCGCTGGCTCTTGCCGCGCGCGTCGTCGTGTGACGTTTGGAGACGGGCGGGCGGGCGGGCGGGCGGGCGGCACCTGACCCAAGCGGACAACGGGCAGCGCCGAGACTTGGGTGAGCGCATTTCATTTCCCAAACAGACTCCAAGAGGCCTTTGAACTTTCAAGACATCTTTCTTCAACTTTTATTCAAGTCATTTGAAATGAACATATTACAATGAAATTGTAATGGGGCCGCATGCAACGTATTATTACAATGAAATTCAGTCTCCGATGAAAATCAGTCGCGCGATGAAATTCGGAGGAACTTTGCACCCGTGGAATCGGTAGGACGCAGCAAAATGCAGCCCTTTTTGTCGATCTTTTGCCACTTGCTGTCCACTGAAAATGACATCGCGGGTGCTCGGGCTAGGCCGGCGGCGTTTGGCTCGGAAAATTTGAGACGGTGCGAGTCATAATATCGTGAAAATAATTTTGCCTTACGTCAATGCGCCTCGAAGGTTTCTGCTTGCACCCCAAACATTTCAGTTTAGGAGCTGTGCTCCAAGTAAAAAAAAAAAAAAAAAAAAAATCAAATCAAGTAAGTGAGGCTGGCTGAGGGCTGAGGTAACAATGTCGCGGCTCGGCTGTTTTCTGGGTCGGGTCGCAAGCCGAGCGGCAGTGATGTCGTTTTCAGTCGAGAGTCAAGGAGCAAAATGGCCGCCCCCTCAGATGGATCTTTGGGCAAATATCTCTTTCGGTGTAAGTAACCTCAATTATCTTTTAGGCCGCTCGGAATGTTGGCTGAAAAAGGTCATGTGGGCGGGAAGCGCCTGAGGGATGGAACGCCTCGCTCGACGGGCAACATTCTCAAAGCGGTGGGTTGGGTGGCGATGCGAGTCACGCCAATTAACTTCAAACGCGCTACAATCATGCCAGGAAGTCACGTCTCACCTTGCTCTCGTTCTCGTTCTCGTTCTCGTTCTCCTCCTCCTCCTTTCCTTTGGTTTTGAATTCTGAAATTGAAAAAACAACAACAAAATTCAATCGAAACAAAACGACAATTATCACACCATTTTCATATTTGTCAATGAAGCATCATACTCCCGTATGACTTTCGGGGTTGATTTTGAAAGCTATTGACTTTGCGAAAGCTGTCCGTACGGCACGTACACAAAAAGGAAGGTCATCGAGTTGATCTTATGAGACAATACTGTACCCGTTGACCTGTTTTTCCATCTTACACTTGACGGATACGATCGATGTTTAAAGAAAAGGACAAGTCATTGTAAAAGTAAAACAACTTTTGAGCCGTTTGACTTTGTTGCTGTTGTTGTTCCTTCACGCGGCGGACGCGACCCGCAGCGAGTTCGAGGTGACGGTCCGGAACGGCACCTGGGTGGACTCCCCCGAGTGTCGGGACGTGACGCGCACGTACTGCGACCAGACCTCGGACTTGGGCTCCGACTCGGACTACAGCGTCCGCGTGCGAGCCGGCTGCGGCTCCCGAACGTCGGCGTGGGCGCGACTGTCGCCGCCGTTCAACAGGAGGCACAGTAAGCCCGCCGGCGCGCCGGCGGATCGAATCGACTTAGCTTTGCTTCCAGACCAGAAAATAACGTTTGCCGTGCTCCGTAAAGTTAGAAAGTTGCTCTGCGCAAAGGGGCAAAACGATTTCAAGCCTTGTGTACGCCTTGCGGATGCGCCCGCTGTATTCACGCGTTTGTCAACGTACTCACACGTGTTCAGCCAAGTTGACGGAGCCCCAGATGACGGTGTCGGCGGTGGGCGACGCCCTCCTGGTGTCCTTCGAGCAGGCTCCGCCCACGGCGTCCATTGAGGTGGAAGTGCGGGAGAACGGCACCGCCCCGGGCCAGGTTAGCTCAGCCTCGCCATCCGGAGTGAACTCGACGCGTTGATCGCCCAACTTGTCCCGCAGGCTCGCGTGTTCACCGTCCCGGCCGAGGAGAAGCTGCTGCACGTCGCCGACCTGCGGGACGGGAGGCTGTACTGCGTCCGGGCCCGCGTGCTGCTGGACCAACAGCTGCGCAGCCAACATACCCGAGAGCAATGCGTGCGGGTCGCAGGTACCACTTTACAAGCATTGGTCACAAGGTCGTTGGACGCAACCGACCGACGTCGCTAAATGTCTGGACCCCCCCGCCAAGGTCCCCGCGCCCCCTGGAAGAGTCCCACCACCGCCGTGCTGACGCTGCTCCTCATGGCGGGCGTGACCTTCGCCGCCTTCTGCTGCGTCGTGCAGTGCCGCACGCGCCGCTACTGCCGCAAGGAGTCGCCGCCGCCGCCGCCGCGCTCGCTGGTCAGTTGGAGGCGGGGGGTTAGGGTTCGGAAGATGAGGAGGAGGAAGGCTTGATGTTTCCAATGATAACGATGATGATGATAAGGGAAGGATGACACGGCTATTGATGATGATGATGATGATGATGATGATGATGATGTCGCCGCAACCCAATTGGCCGGCCACTCCTTCGGTTGCCAACGAGGCCGTCCGGGCGGTCTGCGCCGTGGCTTTGAGCGAGCCAAGCGTCCAAACTGGAGTGGGCGCTCCATCGCCATGGCCATCGCCATCGTCATCGTCATCAACCTCTTTGTCATTCGTCCGACACTGACAAGCGCGGTCCCGGTTCTTCCGCAGCTCGTGGCCGGGCCGGCGCCCGCCGTGCCCAGCGAGCCTGAGCGGGAGGTGTGCGCCCAAGTGCGGCTGGTGCCCAAGGACCAGCGCCTCCACGCGGGCCACAGCGCTTACGGGTGACGGCGTCGGCCGACGGACGGACGGACGGACGGACCTTCGCGTCTTCTCCTCTTCTTCTTCTTCTTGCGGGATCGGGTCAGGGAAGGTGCACCGGGCCGTACGCGGCCGCTCTCCAAGGACGAGCGCCGGCGCCGCCGAGCAAGCGGGCCGACCGGAACCTTCAAGGTCACACCTTGTGACGTAGCACAAGAAAAGAGCGCCCGACTTGTGCATGGTCCTCCGAGACGCGACCGTTGCGCTTGTGGTGGGAAAGGCCGTTGGTTGGTGGCGCAGGGCGGTCCGGAGGCGCCGGCGCCTTTTTCTGCTCAGGGGACGCGGTCCGAAAGGATTTTGCAGGCCGGCCGAAAGCTTGGCATCCTGAGCCGGCCCACTTGGATGTGCGGCCGTTCCAGTTGCTCCCGTTGTGTGGCGGTGGCTCAATAGGGGGCGCTAGGGAGCCGCCCGTAGGCCCAGCTCAGCTGAGTCGCCTTGAATCAAAAGACTAAAAAGCCAAAGAAAACACCAACGGCAATAGTTCCAACTCCTGTCAAAGTATGTCCTTTTACATGAGCAGGATAAACGATGAGTCCGATTCAAAGTTGACGCACACTGTCAAAGGAAATGATGGTTGCATTTATTCGGTCAAGTGGTTGCACAAAACCAAATCTCCTCGATCCAGATGTATTTTTCAAGTGGATGGACGGTCTGCTTCAAAAACACAAACCAAAAAAACCATCTGCATGGATGGGTTTTGCGCAAGCACTTGACGAACCCAAACGATGCCCAACGTTTTTCTTTGTTCCCCGTGCAATTCAAAAGACGTTGTCGAGGTTGGGGGGTGCGCTTGCAAACGTACCGCTGGCACGGGGCACGCGCGCACCTCCAATTTGGCCAACTGCGTCCATACAAATTGCAGCGGAATTTGATGGGCAGAAGGCCGGCCAACGTCACCTCCGCCAATTGGCCGTGTGTGCATGCGCGCGCGCATCGGTGCCTCCTCAATTTGGCTCATTTGTACACGTTGCGCTTCATGCTGACTGTGCTATTGGAAGGATTGTGCGCAGACATTTACATGCAAGCGCTTATGTTCATTTGGATTTGGATTAAACACAAACAAAAGCCATCTTTGGATGTCACTTCTGACCAATAAAAGATCGTCTAACTCAGTCATCCCAGCACATCAACTTCAACGTGCGCTTCAGCCCAGCACAAACGTGAGCTTCGTGGATCGCGATACGGTCGTGTCGTGACCGGGGGCGGAGCCGGAAGGTGGCTAATGGGCGGGCTCGCAAAAATCAGGGCGGGCCGGAATATTTCTCTCTCGCGGAAGCACGATCCTCCTGTCCCGGCACAAAGTGTATTCAAACAAAAGGACAAAGTGAATAAGATGAAGTTCGGATCTTCCTAACGCCACCACAATTATGCCATTGTGAATCAATAAAAACGCAAATTGAAAACTCATTTAAGAATCTCTTCTTTTTTTTTTTCATGGGCTGGGCCGTCAAGTCCGTCCGTCCATCCATCTGGGTGCACACCCAGGCCCAGCCGTGATCGGGACATTTGGATACGGTGACATCCCTCGTATGCGAACGGCCCCCAAGTGCAGAACACAAAAGTAAACAAAGCGTTTTATGAATGAATTTTTTTGCAACGTGATTGGACGAGACGGCCATGGAGTCCATCAGCGAGCGCTTCTGCGAGCGTCACGTTGCTGCGCTTTGTTTTTTGTCTTTTGGATTTGCTGCTGCGTTGACACCCAGAGCTTGCCGGTGTGAAGTTTGCGGTGAAAAAAAGCAAAGTGGCGGCAGCTGAAGAAAACGCGTGACGACGAGGCTCGGGTGGAGACGACGTTTATTTGGGATGCGGAATGTCAGCGCCGCGGGTCGGTTCCGCTTTGCGGTCTCCCTGAAACTTGACTCCACAACCTTTTGACCTCCGAGCAAAAAAATCAGCTTTCATAACTCGTCTTTGGCTCTCTTACAATACTTGGACACAAAAACAGTTTTGAGCCAGAAACACATCATTGCTTGTGTTCATTATTATTATTATTTTTTTTTTCCTGGGGAACCAACTCCCTTCTAAACATAGCATCAACTTTTCAAAACATGACAGCAGTATTTCTATGCGGTTGTCAGTGACTCCAAATTGTGGTTGTTGTGGAAAAAAATCAATACACAGCAGTGCCTTGAGTTACGAGGGGAATGTTGTGTCACATGCCGGAAAATTGGCTGGCTCTTTGTAACGTTGCAACTTACAAAAAAAAAAAAAACACTTCATTACAATTACATGCAATTCCAAAGAATTGCGTTTTCGCCGCATGGCATCAAGTGCAAACGTTTCTGGCGTGCCTGCCTTGGCTTTGCGGGGGCCGGCGGGCGGGCCCGCAGGCGGGCGGGCCCGCAGGCAGGCAGGCCCGCAGGCAGGCAGGCCCGCAGGCAGGCAGGCAGGCAGGCAGGCAGGCAGACAGGCCTTCACGCCTCTCTCAACTCATCAGTGCGCCACTCACACTCAACACTCCTCCGTTGCCGAGGATCAAGAATATATGACTGAGCACTGTCATCTTGTCGGTCCAATCCGTTGCTGGAAGAGTTACAATGCTGCGTCGTGGATGCTCATTTTTGTTCGCTCACAGCTAGTGGACCGAAAAGCAAAACCATTTTGAAATATGTAACCGATTTTGTTTTCTGTTGCGTTTGAGAGTAAACTTGAGCGGGGAGGGAGGTGCATAAAAGCAAAACTCGTATCTCAAGGCAAACAATGACATCTATTTTGTAACATGAGGAGGAAGCGATTCAACGTTGATTCACAGTCAAAACGGCCCCCTGAGGGAAACCACAACTACAAAAACGAGTTTGACACCGCAAAGGAGTTTAAAACATGGAAGTATTCAAGTTAAATTAAAAAAGAAGTGTAACAACATCTTGACCCATCGCACGGCAGAAGCGGGCCGCTTCCGACAGTCCAATGACATCTGGAGGTGGCGAACAAGAAAAAAAAACAGTCGTCGCGGTCGTGGCCGGCTGTCGGTGACGGCTTCGAGTTGACCGAGTGCGACGGCGCAAAGGGCAAAAAAAATAGAAACGGTTGGCGGGCGTCAGAAGTGCAAGTCCAGCTGGATGCGGTGCTCCAGGACGCCGATGAGCAGCATGATGCCGAAGCCCAGCAGGATGCCGGCGTTCTGCAGCAGGAAGTAGCCGCAGTGGCCGAAGCCGCCCTCGCCGCCGTCGTCGTGCAACATCTCCGGCACCTGCGGCGCAGATAGCGCCACAGCAGCGCGTCAACCACCGGGGGGAGTGGCGCAAAGCGCCTCCGCGAGCACATTGCCCATTTGGCAGCTTTCGAGACTCGATTCCATTTTGGGGTCACCGTCCGTTTTCTCGCATCTTCTTTTGGGGACAATATGGTCATTTGAATGATCGATCGTTCAATTCAAATTATTTGCTGAAGCTTAAGGCGACAAATGGCACACAAACACACTTTGTAGGTCAGTGGCCGCTATGGAAAGTAGTCAAAAGTATGGCGCGCATTTTCTGTAGGGCGGCGGCTGCTCGTGACGCAAACGCACACCGGTTCCCACACCGGCACGCTTCCAATTTCCAAATAAAGCAGGGTGCACTTGTCCCGTGGGTCGGCGGCTGCTGCTAGTGACACGTGCGCGTGCGTCAATCATTTGCACTCACCATGTCGACGAGCGCCACGTACAAGAAGAGGCCGGCGGTGAGGGCGAAGATCCACATGCAGACGTTGTCGGCGTAGTGGCCGATCAGGATGCCCGTGGCCATGCCCAGGTAGGCCGTGGTGGCCGACAGCAAGTTGTAGAGGGCGGCCTGCCGCACCGTCATGCCCGCCTTCAGCAGCACCGCAAAGTCGCCTGAGGCAAAGCGCCGCCGCCGCGGGCGTCAGTCCGCGGCGGCCCCGAACAGCCCGTTCGCCCCCCCCCCCCTGACACTTACCCAACTCGTGAGGCAGCTCGTGGCAGAAGACGGCCACCGACGTGCTCAGGCCGCTGGACAAACCCTCGCTGAAGGCGGCGCCTGTCAGGCAAACGGCCGACGTTAGCATCCCGCCATGTTAGCTTTCCAACGTGGGCTGGGCTGGCCGTCCTCATCTGACGGCGGCATTCAGGCCCGGCGATTGCTTTTCCTCATTTGCTCCTTTTTTCAAGGCCACAAAGTGCCGCGCCCGCACGACTTCCAGACCCGAGTGCTCGAGTGCGTTCGGAGCAACAAGGACACACCGAGCGTGCGCAAACGCTCATTCGGATGCAGGCTGGTTATTTCTTAGCGTATGTCAAGTCGGGACGGAGCAGCGGCAGTGACTTCAAGTTGCCCAAAAGTGCGATCGAGACATTCCCCCGAGCGCCGGCGTGACGTTCGGCGTTTGGGGCTCTCCAGTTGTGCCTTCCAATTATTGCACTTTGGAGCCCGATTACATTTAGTACCTTTTGAATTGCCTATTTGCCTATTCAGGCTTCGCTTTTGGCTGGTTTCACTTTGAAACCGCTTTGACGAGAGCCGCGTCTGCGGGGAGGCTCCGCCCGCTACGGAAGGCAAGACGGAGGACGGAGGACGGAAGGCGGCGGCGGCTCACCGATGGCCAGGCCGTCGCTGAAGTTGTGCAGGCCGTCGCCCATGATGACCATCCAGGCCAGCGTGGCCACGCCGGCTTGCTGGAAGTGGTGGCGCGGGTACGAGTGGGCGTGGCTGTGCGGGTGGTGGTTCTGCGAGTGGTGGTGGTGGAGGATGTGGTGGTAGTCGTGGTGGTGGTGGTGCAGGCTGTCCGCCTGGCCCACCGTGTCGTGGAAGTGCGAGTGGCATTTGTTCTCGCAGTCCTCGGCCGCGTAGCCCCGAGCCGCCTCGCTCGACGACTTCTTCAGCATCACCTGCTCCTCCTCCGCCACGCCGTCCTCGTCGGGGCGCTCGGCAAACAAGCCGGCGCCGTTGGCTTCCGCGTCTGCGGGAGGTCGGACAAAGGGGCGGGCTCAAAGGGCTCGCCGGCGGCCGCTCCGTGGATCCGCTCCGCCCGAGCCTTCCACTCACCTTCGCCGGCCTTGGGCCGGTAGTCCGTCAGGGCCAGGGGCTTGTCCGGGCTCTCCTTGCTCTTCTGCTCCTGCGCGCAACAAACCGCGACACGTCAGCCGCGGCCCGTACGTCATGCCGGCGACGCGGCCGGCCTTCCTCAAAAAGAAACGCCGCGCCTCGCGAGGAAAACGCCGGCTTTGGCCTTTCGCACAAAGCGGAGAGACGCAGGACATCCCCGCGCCCGCCCTAATCGAGACGTACACAGCAGAACAGCTAGCTCGCGCCGGAGACGGCTCCGGTTCATTGAGGCCTGCCGGGTGTTATCGCGGTTATTTGAGCTCCGACGGTCGGCGGTCAACAATTCCACGGCTCCATTTCGCCCCCCCGCCCCGCGTCCGTCCCTTTCGCACTCGACGGGGAGCTGAGAAAAAGGCGGCGTGAGAAAGCGGCTACACTTTGTGCCTTTTGTTGCCCTGACGACGGCACGCGGCCCATCTCACCTTCTTCTTTCTCTCCTTATACATTTTGCCCAGGGTCAGGAAGTGCTCGATGAGAAACATCAAGTAGACGCCGCCCAGAGCCGTCAGACCCTTCCACATGCCGTCCAGGTCGTGGTCGTGGTCGTGGTCGTGGTCGTGGTCGTCGCCGTGCCCGTCGTGCCCGGAATGCTGGTGTCCCACCTGCGACTGCGCGGACACAACAAGCGCGTTAGGATTCACTCCTTATCCAAAATGTGACCATTTTGGACGCCCTGGCCAAACGTCCGACATCCCGCCTCAGAAAGGCAAATGAGGGTCGAGAAAAAAAATGGTCTCTGCGACACGCACGTCCGCTCTGAAGGCACGTCACGCCTTTGGAATTGTGCCCTCCTTCCCTACTCGCTGTGGACTTTTAGTGGGAAAATGGCTCGGCGGCAGTTTGGGAGTCGGGAGCGGCGAGGCGCTCACGTGCGGGATGAGGTGCAGGAAGGCGTCGCCGCTGAGCGTGCCCACGGCCAGCGCCACCAGGAAGCTGAGCAGGAACTTGAAGAAGACTCGGTTCATGAGCGGCAGGAGCACCACGCCCACCAGCGACAGCAGACTGATGACCGTGATGGACAGGAAGCCGCCCAGCCACGCTGCCGCGGGGACAAAGGCGCCAGTCAGTCGGCGAGCCGCCGGCGAGCCGCCGGCGAGCCTCGCCTTTCCGGCCGGACCGGCCGACTCACCTGCCGCGATGCTTTTGCCGCTCTCGCCGCTCTCGCCGCTCTCGCCGTCGTGCGGGACGTGCTCGTGATGCTCTGAAGCGCAGACAAACATTTCAAAATGCCATTTCGCCACTAATTGTGCACAAGGTACAGCCAAAAGCTGCCGCTGGGACAAAAACGCTGTGGGAATAAATCAAGGTGGAACGATATCGGGGGGCCGCAAAATATTTGGCAGCTCGCAATCGCAATTTGTTCTGATCGTCATCGCGGCCAAACTATTTTCTCTTGCCCCGGCCCCCTGAATTCAAGCCGGGATATTCCTCCTCGTCCCCCCCCCCCCCAGCAAAAACAAATACATTCGAAGCTACAGAGCACACGTGACAAGCAATCATGACGGGGGGCGGCGCATTCGGGACCATCTCGTTGGTCACAAGCAAATATACAACAACCACTCAAGCAGAAAACGGTCAAAGCGACATCTCGAAAAGACTCATTTGACAGAAGGCAATATAAAAGAACGTTGGAAGCACGTGCAACGCAGATTTCAAAAGGCACGACAATTGTTGGGAATACAAATGGTACTTGGAAGTCCCAGAAAGGATCTAAAAGACAAAATGGCAAATGCCAGATACCGAGTCCAATTGATATGAGGCAAGTACGCGTTGGTAACATTGCGCAATGTCAAAGAGGCGATCGCTCAGCTGAGGACGCGCGTGGAAGCGCCGCCGCAAAGCTCACCGTGGTGGTCGTCGTGGTGGTGGTGGTGGTGGGCGTCGCGGTCGTCGCGGCGATGGTGGATGCAGGCGCCGGCCTCAATCTGGTGCAGGAGCGCCGGGCACAGCAGGGCCAAGTCGTCCGGGCTCACGCCGCCCTCCTGCGTCATGCCGTGCGACCGCAACAGGCTGGACGCGTTCTCGCACTGACCGACCGCACACGCCACACGCACACGCACAAAACGTAAAGCTCACTATTCTTTCGGGGGGGGGAAAAAACTGACGCCACAGAAACAAAGATGGATTTTGGACTGCACTTGCAAAAAAAGACAGCGCCAGTCTTTCCATTGGCCCAAAGCAACAAGAAAGTCACACATGTCCCGTTGTGTTGTTCTATTGATGGAGATGCAGTGGTAACAACAATTCTTTTCCTAATCCATCAATGTGTCAATTAATCAGATGGCTTTTTTTGTTGGTTTTTTACATGGTCATTTCCATCCCTTCTCTCCTCCAAACAGGACATTCATTCAAATTGACAGTGCAGAAAATGCGCAAAGAGATTTGTTGATGATTCCGTCGGCGGCTCGGTCTGGAGCATCGATGTGAACGTCAACCCGATAATCGGCAAAACGGCTCAGCGTCGCTTTCCCGCATCGGACGATGCTCACTGTTGAGAGACCGGAACTCCAAGGCTTTGGACAATTCGAACTTCAAGAATGCCTCCAAGCAATTACACTGACAATCAATTAGTCATCACCTCTGACGAAAAAAAAAAAAAAAACAAAAAAAAAACCATCCAGGGCGATCATCAAATATTGTTTACAATCAATTCTATCAATGATTCCAATACTGACTCTGATTAAAAGAATTGATTGCAGAAACATTGATTTCCTGAATGGTGTTTATTGACCGATAGTTATTTGCTTACTGATGATCCATCAGTTGTTCATTAATCAATCAAATACGATACGACACGCAAATGTATTCGCTACGCACCTCGACATGCTGATGGTCGTGGTCGTCATGGTGATGGTTTTCATCGCGCGTGCGGTTTCCCGCCGCGCGCACCGGACCGTCGCTGAGAAATCCGGCGCGGTCGAGCGGCGCGCCGGCATCGGCTGCGGCGCGCTCGTCCGCGCTCCGCCTTTGCCTTCCTTTGGGGGGCTCCGAAGAGGCCTGCCGCATTTCCCGGTCGTCGTGCTGACGATGGCGGTGCTGCACCGTCACGCTCCTGATGCGCTCCAAGCCCACGCTCTGCAGCAGACGCTTCAAGCCCGCCAGGGAGATGCTCCCGTTTTCGCCGTACCTGAAACCAGCCGGCCACCCGTCGGCATGTTCGCATCGTCAATTTCAAACTTGAGCTGCTGCGTCAGCTTTTGGAAAAAACTTTCAAAAATTGAGAGACACATCATCGCGCTGTTTTGAAATGAAATTCTTTTTTTCATGCAAAAACGTTCCATGAAAAAAACAATTTTAAAGTACAAAACTGCATTTTCAATTTTTTTGTATTCAAATTGAAAAATTGCATGTCAAACGATATCACGCTGCTTTATGCCACAAGATGTCAAACTTAAATTATTTTGGAAAATGTGCAGAAATGTAATTAAAAATAATCAAATAATGACAAAAATAATGGGAAAAAATGATTACTTTCACATTGTAACTATTTTGTATTTACTGCTGCCAACTCGGTCGGCCGGGACTCTGTTGAAAAAGAGTTTTTTAATTTGTTTTCTTTAAAATGTTAAAATAAGCTTGAAAAAAATAAAATTATCGACATTCGTTTCTAATTTGTATTAAAAATAAATAAATAAATAATGGACGTTAAAGGTGAGGTCAATCCAAACCTTTTTTTTCGCAAATATGTTTGATGCAGGCCCACCGGTCGGAACAAGGCATTCTGATAAATATTGCGTTTGTAGAATAAGAGTTCATTTTTAATTCATATCTGGTGGGGTGTGGGCCACTTTGTCGACTGAAAATGACATCACAGAGGTGCGGTGACCCAATGGACAAGGTGGGAGATGCCCACCTGTCGAAGAGCGCCTCCATGTGTCTCTTCTGGTTCTGCTCGGCCCGTTGCGCGTCCACCACCGCCAACGGGACGCGGCCGCCGCCGAGGCATCCGGGCGCGACCGAGTCATCTCCGGCCGCCGGCGTCGCCGCCGCCGTCGTCAGGAAGACCGTCGGGCCCGTGCCCGGGCCCGGGCCCAGGGCCAGGGCCAGGGCCAGGAGCAGGACGACCCGGCTCGCCTCCTGCCACATCTCTGCAGCACAAAAGCAGCATTTAGCAAATAGCGTCCCACACAGAGAGTTCTTGCACAGAGTCGGTTGTCCTCAAAGTGTCTGGGAGAGTCATAGACATAGAAAGGAGGAGACATGGAAAGTTGGGGCCGAGGCAAGCCGTGGTATTGCCACGATGCCAGGTGTGGGTGGGCAAAAAAGTGCTACAATGCTCAAGTAGGTCGAAATCCAGCGTAGGGCTATTGCACCTTAAAACGTGTTTTGTTTTCTTCTTAATTGAGATAACTCGTTGTTGATTTGGGCTAAACAAAGAAAAGTTGATTTGATTTGGATAACGTCTCTGGAGGCAAGTATGACGCAATTCAACTAGGCGTCAATGATGCTAGGGGCTAAGGAGGCAGGTCGAGAAGTGGCAAGGCGCTTAGGTCGAAAACTTTGATCAAAGGTGAAAGAACAAAAGGTTCAACGGTAAAAGGTGCGTGTATCGCTTCCAGCCTGTTTCACAATAGTTGCCCTTCCCAGCCAATCCAATGTCACACGTCAAAATGACCGCCGGCCTGTGGCACTCACGTCTATGCCTGCCAAATGCCTGGAGAGGCCGGTCATCAAATATATCTGAGCTGCTATAGCGCCATCCATATCAGTTTGCTTACAGGGAGAAAGGGTCAACTGAGGATGCCATCGCGCTTCACACACTATGGGAGCATAAAAACACCTACAGCATGCGCGAGCGAGCGGCTCCTCTGTGGACTATGGCGCGGCTTTTCACGCCACCCGGCCATACAGACTCCACCACCTGGGGTTTAAGAACACCTTGCGGATGTGGATTTTCTAACAAATCGCGCACAGAGTGTTCGAGTGGACAACCAAATCTTCCCCAGCCTCGTATCAATCCTCCCAAGTATCAATCAATACTGGGGCCCCACAAGGGTGTGTGTTGAGCCCCCTCCTCTACACTCTGTTCACCCATGACTGCGCCGCCTTTTGGTTTGACAACAATTGTCTGGTCTTATACTTAGAAAAACACACACAACACAATGTTATTTATATAGCCCATTTCACAACAGCTACGGCTGTAACAAAGCACTTTACGTTTCAACATAAAAATAGCAATAATATAACAAGCACTATGGCACCATCTTCACGAATCTGACAATTTGTCCTTGCCCAGCACTTTATTTTTGGGACGCACCCTCTGATGTCGCTCCGACTCTTACTCTAATGATGCAATCGTGTCACAACTAAATCGATGTTACAGCGGGTTACTTAAGGGGTTTTGTGGTCTATGAACCTGTGGCACTTGACATCAAAGAGTGCTGATGCTCCGAACATAATTTCCTTGTTCCTGTGACAATGACAATAAATCTTGAAATGTGAAATTGGCTGTCGCCGACGAGGGATCGACCGGGACCACGTGGTCATTAAATATGCAGGACAGAACGGGGTGGCGGTTAGGCGATTAGGCGATGCCCAACTCCGACTATACCGTCTGATCTGATCGCGTATGAGAGCAAGAAAAACGGCGCAATGCCTGTGTCTGCCCATTTAAGAAGGATGCGGAACAGAACGACAGCGCTCACTTGACTCACTTTTTGTTCAAAATGTTGTGATATTAAACACATTGCCTTGTAACACGCTAGCACTGTTAATATGAGCACATTTTTGCATGGAGTCTGGTGTCGTCGTGCTCGGTGAGTGGCGACTTGAATGGCGGCCCGTCTTTTCGGGACGAGGACATTTCAACTCGTATTGATTCCAATGTACGACACATTTACATCCACATTTGAAGTTTGCAGCACGCGTGACGCTAACCTTTGCTAGCTGCGTTAGCATCGCGCTAGCGGCAAATTAGCGTCAACTTCCACCGAGGACATCACGGCCGACAGGCCGGGGTAGGAGGCAGGCGAACCGGCTGAGGCCTCCGGGCGGGCGTCAAAATCGGTACCGAGTCCGTCGGACGCGTGGAAACCAAACCGAGTTGACGTCAAAGTGCGCACACGGCACATAAACACTAGCACGTTGTTTTGTGCGCTCGGCACCAAGTCTCCCGGCTCCGTGCCGTGTGCATAAAAGGCGTTCAACCCGGAAACGCCGCCATCATCATCATGTCCGCGGTCGCGCCAACGACAAAAAGCGTCGCGTCCACGCGTGGGAAGCCGATTTTACCTTTTTGTTGTCCGTGCTTCTCCTCCGGCACGGTGCTGCTCGCTCCTAAAGGGATTCTGAGTGGATTCTATAGTGCCTTCGAGGTCTGCGGGAAATCAAAGAGACGAATTCAAGTTAAGGGGCCGTGTGGAGCGGTCAGGGGGCGGGGCGAAGCACAAAGACTCGTCTTGCGATTGGCTGGCGGCCATGTCAACGACGCCAGCCGTCCCACTGTGTTTTTGAGGTTGGATGTCAATCACGAACTGGCACGTCCCCTTCATTTTCTGCAGTTCCTTTTCAAATCAATTGGTTTTCTTTGAACGGTTTCTCTTTGAAAATGCCGACCCGGCGGCAACTTGGACTTCATCGTCCTGCGCGAGGACCCTTGGAGAGGGCACCTGAGCTCCATGGTCAATTGCCCTACCCGCAGAGCCTTTACACTAATGGGGTTGCCATCCAAATCTTTTGACTTTTTTCAGGGAATTTAGTGAAAATTTGCAAAACAAACACGTGACTTTTGCTCGTTTCCAGTTGTAGGCCTCATTATTTTGCCAATATTGAGAGGCGAACCCGCCAAACATACTTTGTCGCCCAGCGCAATTTTGCGTGACTACGCTATGTAGCTACGTGTGATGGAATATCCGATCGAAAGGTGTGACGTCTTCGCCGGTCCTGTCATCGTTTAAGATAAGATAAGAATGCCTTTATTGATCCCACAGTGGGGAAATTTTCAAAACATTTATTCCCAAAACATGTTTCCACAGCCAAAATTCACCTTTTACTTTTATTGAGGAATTGGAAAATCCACTCCCTTCAAGTGTATAAACTTTATGGGGTAAATTTCGATTCAGGTTTATTTTTTATAATTCTTGAAAATTCAAATCAAAAAATAGGTGGATGGAAACCCACTACACAGATCTGACCAGCTAGATGGGATTGGCAGTCGTTTTGCATTTCATGGCGATCGGTCAAAGGCGTCATTGATCGGATCTGCGAAATAAAAGGGACATTCTGTGCTGCCATTTTTAATTATTGTCACAGCATATACAGTTCTTTTGCAATATTTTTCAAAAATGCTGCTTTTTATGCTCGGGTTTTCTCACCCCATTTTCTCTGAATTGAATTTTTGTCATCATTTTTGGGGAGAATTTTTAGGGTTTAATTATTGTTTTTTCCCCCGGTGCATTTCAATGGCAGTCAATTATGCGCAAGTTTCGCGTGGGCCGGGCTGGTGCCAATCCCCTGCAAATATCGAGTGTTGACCGCACACTAAATAAACACGTTATTTAAATAGCTACTTTGGTCCGTCTTCCGATCGCATCGGCACCGTTTTTTTTTACACGCACTGATCGGTGATCGGCTTCAAAATTGCGATTGTGTGAAGCCTATAAAATAGTCTCCGCTTCAGTTAACTAGCTTCTCTGTGTTTGCAGCCGTGTTGTGAGTGGAAGCAGTGCACATCAACGGGGGCCCGCTTTCATCAAGGGAGGTCATAAAAAAAAAAAAATCCCCTTGAGCAACAAACTCCCACTAGATCGGAAACGTCAATTGGTCGGCCAGCAAGCGACCTACACGATGGTGACCGCGATGATGATAACGGTGACGGCGACTCACAGCTGGCGCTTTCTCGCCACATCCCAGCTGAGAGAATGTTTGACAAGTTAGCTGAGTGTCAAGGCCAAGCGCTACCTGTTGAAAAAACTTGAAAACACTGCACATGCATGTTGAACATTACAAAAACATTGAAACATTTAGAGGCTTTAAGAGATTTTTGAACATTTCAATGGCATGAGTGACTGTCAGTGTTGTTGTCCTTTTCCGTACGTGACCACAGAGTGTCGCTGGAGTGCAGGTTCAGTCCTACTTTGGTTGTTTTTTTAGATACATACATATACATGTATATATATACACATGTATATATGTATATATATATATATATATATATATATATATATATATATATATACACATATATATATATATATATATACACATATATATATATACATACATATATAGACATATATATGTATATATTTATATATATACATATATATATACACATATATATTATATATACATACATATATACATATATATATATATTATATATACATACATATATATACATATACATACATATATATATTATATATACATACATATATATACATATATATATTATATATACATACATATATATATATTATATATACATACATATATATATATATATACATACATATATATATACATATATAAATGATAGATGGACCGGCTGATGGGCGGGCCGGTTACTATTTGATTCTGAAGGCGATAAAGGGACCAGCAAACTTGAGTAAAATGCCCGCCTCTGTGTATATGTTATATGTACAAGGGTGGACATAAGTGGTTTCGCAACGCTGTTTTTGCATCACAGTTCATATCTTTGTGTCTCATTGTTGCATAGCAAAACTGCAAATCAAATGCTAACTGTCAAATGAAGTGATGTGTTTCGGGAGCCGTTCTCATGTTCATTCGAAAGAGCCCGCACATGATATTATACGTATATTCCGTGTAGGATGGCGAATATGTACCTGTGTGCGTGGCGTTATATTGTGTGTTTACAACTTGCCTTGATTATAGGGATGTGAAACTGCAACTATCGACGCTAACATTAGTACGTCAACAGCATTTTGCATTTATGTTAGCATTAAGCTAGCAGGCTCCGTTCTTCAATCCGCGTGCAGCAGTTTGCTTGTTTGGAATTGTTTTCTGATGTCCAATCACGCTTCCACATCCAAAAAGACTTGTTGCTTTTCTCGACACAATGCGTCCCATCCCGAACGGATCGATGTTTGACCTTGGTCCGCCGGCAAGCTTCACAAGGTGAGCGACCGTTTCCAGAGCAACGTTCTCATAACGAGAAGAAGACTGTTCAGCGGGAGTGGACATCATGTGGGAATGTTGCGGCTTTTGAGGGCATTGGGAGCCATGTGGGCTCAAATGGTTTTAAAATCACGAGTTGTGCGGCGGCGCCGGTGTCCATGGGAACGAATAAAAAGCTCAAAAAGGAAGAAAGATTCCCCTAAGTGGATTGGATGCAAATCCTCTTTGTGCTCTTTATTGCCGTGTGCAGTCTGTGCGCTCCGTCGGCCTTCTCATCCTGATTATTCTGATCCCGTCCCGAAAAGCCGTTCTTGCTCTCATCCGATAACGCCGTCCGCCGTCTCGTTGCCCCTTCTGCTTTTGCCGTCATGTGATCCGTTTGTCCGCAGCGAGCGACAGCGGGGACCCATTGAGGATTTGGACGTCAATTTGGGGCCGGTTGCTCCCAAACATGCTGGCCAGCCATTCCCCTTTGCGGAGGCTATGCGCTGGGCCCCAAGTCACCTTGCGCATCGATACACATTTTAGTCAGTAGAAACTCTTATAAAGTTAACTTAAATATATAAATAAAGCAGAACCTGATCAGGTTACGTGATCAGACGGCATACTCAGAGCTGGGCATCGCCTAAGCGCCACCGCGTTCCCGTCTGTCCCAACTTCTATGACATGAATTTGTCGTTTACGCTCGTCATTTCCGTTTCCTGCGCTCCCTCTGCAGGCGAGCAGCTTGTTTACCTAGCTAAAGGTAGCGCCAACCCTCTTTTGGTACTGGGAAGCACGCGGTCTTTCGACCTTGAATTTGTTTGACGTGTGGCTGTTTATTTGCCGTCAACTTGACTTGCGCGGCGCAAGCGTCCACATAGCTGAGTGATCATGGTCACCGTTTGGGAATGTTCCGATTTCTCGGCCAGCCCAAGCCTTCAAAGTGGATTTTGAAGAACACGTGATTTTTTTTCCATTGCGCTTGCTGTCACTTCAGAAATTCACTTGAGCTGAAATCTGTCACGAGTCTGAGCTATGCCAGCCCGTGTGTGATGAAAAGCATCCAGGCACAAAACGACTCGGGGGGGGGGGGGATGTGGGGGCTGGCCCTCGGTGGGCGTCGCACTGACACTCAACTTTGATGTCAAGTAGCGGGCTGGGAAATATCATCCTGTGGGCCACAAATAGCCCTCGGGCCGTCACTTTGAGACCCCTGATCTCAGCCTTTGCCAAGGCCAGGTTTTGTGACTCTGAATTGGGGGTCATTGCTAATAAGTGTGGCTGTGCCATGGCCCAGCAGCACTCTGGATTCTGACGGCCCTGTGCAGATTACGTAGAAGATGACATCTGATTGGGAAAAAAAAAAAATCCAACCTGCACGTAAACAAATGTTCCTTTTGTAAGTGAGATGCATGAGCCACTCTCAGGTTGCGCATTTGAAGCAGGATGCAAAGTGAACAACTTGGTTTCCCGGGCACCAGCTCATTTATCAGGGGGCAAAGTCGGACCCCCTGCCTGCGGGACTGCCGGGCTTATCCCTCCGCGGCTCTACGGTGGGGGGGGGGGGGGTCGTAGGCTCTGCGGTGGGGGGGGGGGGGGGGGGGGGGTCGTAGGAGCTCCCGCGGTGCACATGGTGCGACTGATTCAGGACTCCATGCACGGCAATCGAACCGTGGGACAAGCACGCCGCGACCACGTGACCTCCATCATGCGGCCGTGTTTTCACCACGTGACATGCAGGTCAAAAGAATGCCATAAGACGAACATTCAACAAGCACCTTATAACATGTAATAAGCAAGCGTGTTCTAACCACGTGACAAGCACGTGACGCGGGGACCATTGCGAATGCGCAATTGGCCGGCTGGGTGCTGAGTCGGCAAAAAGAGCAGTGGCGGGCGTGCGGGCGTGCGGGCGCGCGCGCGCGCAGCCATACGGCGCTTCCAATAATCGCAGATTTGCTTTCAATCTTCCAAGTGGCCAGCGAGGCGCATGAAGATTAGCCGCCAAGATAAAACTTCAGCACAGATCTGCACCCAAGTCCGATTTGGCGACAAAGTGGCCAACATCGACATCATGACTTCCTTCAACAGGCAAGTCGAGTACTTCCAGGTTGAATGTCAGGCCATGTGCACGTTTGAAACGTGCAAGGTGGAGCCCAAAATGAGTGGTCGCCAATCAACGCCAGCGTAACAAAGAGACACCAAGTGGATTGGCCACCCGCGGAGTCAGAACACGTACAGTAGATGGACAAACTCATGTGGAGTCTGGACTGACATCCATCCAATGTGAGACGTGAGCACAGGGAGCAGTCGCCCGCCCGTCAATGTCGAGACAAATTTTGCCAATTTGGGTTGAGCGCAGCTAACATGCCAAGCTAACGTGCTCCTTGCACTCAGGAATTTCCGAGGCCAGACTGGGACCGTGAACCAAGCGACCGTGCAGACGCGCACGCGCACGCGCACGCGCACCTCCACTAGGCCTCCGTGCCGCACCGGCTCCGTTTCTCTTTGTTGTTCACCCTCCTTCTCCTCCTCTCCCGCGCACGCGCCCTACGTACCGGAAGTAGGCGGCACCTCCCGCAGGAACTACGCACCGCACGCGCACGACGCACGCCGAGGAGGAGGAGGACGACGCGCGGAGGCCACCATGCGCGCCGCCTCGTGAACGCCCTCTCGTCATCTTGCTCCTGCGTCCTTCTTCCTCTTCTCCTTGCTCCTCTTCCTCCTTCTTCTCCTCGTCCTCCACGATGGCGTCGGGCGCGGGAAGCTTTCCCGCCGGCGGGATGCTCGGCCGCCTGGTGCGCGCGCGCACGTCGTCTCTGCTGCCGCTGCCGCTGCTGCTGCTGCCGCCGCTGCTGCTGCTGCTGCTCGGCGTGCCCGCGGCGCGCGCGTCCTACCAGCCTCAGGGCGGCGGAGAGTGTCAAGGCAAAACGTGCGCAGGTAAGATGAGCCTTCGTCACTCAAACCATTCATGTTCAGAATTCAGCAGTGGGACGAGGCTGGTTTCCTCTCACGGTCACGCGCGTCCACGTGCACGCAACCTGCAGCCTCCTTCGCTCTCCTGGGACGCGCGCACGCGCTTCGTATGACCGCCCCCCCGACCCACCCCCTTAATCAATTCATCTGATTACAATCGCGTGTCATCAACATGCAAAACATTGCACGCAGAGTCACTTAATTTCCGCCGATGGCAATTGCAACAATTGCAACGCTGACTTTTCACGGACGCTCTCATCCGTTCAACATGTGTTCGGTTATGACGTCATCCCGCGTCATCGTCTTCAACCCTTTGGCCAAGTCATTTGAACTGTTATGTGAGTGGCTGCCAAGTCCGCCTCGCACTTGTCACGCGTCAAGTTGGACTCGACAATTCCCGGGTGGAGGTGCGAGTCTGCGGCCGCTTCATTTTTTGTCAATATGCGTCCTGACTTGGGCTGGCGACCGGTCCGTCAGTTGTTTTGGGAGGAGAAGCGGCAGTAAAACAGGCCAAAATCCAGACGTCACGGCAGGAGGCAATTCCAGACGCTCTAGAAAGTAGATGGACGGACAAATGGCAAGCGCCGGCCGTGCTCTGGCAACGTTGATGAGTCAGCTTGCAATTGGTCGCAAATCCACCGTCATACGTCAGCTGCCCTTCTTGATGACGGCACTGAGATCAATATTCAATTCTTCTAGTTCCTGGGGCGCGCGAAAAGGAACAGCATGTTGTTGGGAGCCTTTTTCCATCGCCATCGCCGATGGGGAAAGGTGCATGGATAAGTCCGAAAGTTGTGTGCCGACATTGCTACATAAAATCGGCGGCTATGTTGAGGCTAGCACGTCTAACATCATCACGGCACGGCATCATCCGACTATGAATGTTTCTCAAACGAGGGAGCAAAAACGTCAAACTTAAATAGCGAGATTTTTCATATTGTAGCGTCTTCCAGGAACACGCCGTCAGACGTATTTAATTATCACGTTTTTATGAATCCAAGTACAACTGCTCGCGCTCGTCTTTCGCCGCTGCTCCGCTCGCTTGACGTACGATGCATTCATGAACCTCGGAAACATCACAACTCAGCAACGCACAAATCCGACCGCAACGCAGATAACCCAATTCGTTATGCTGTTGAACATTCAAAGATTTCAATGCCTAAAAAGTGTATACAATTCCATAAAGCCTTTTAAAAAAAAATCATTATAAAAAGAGTTTTAATATAGTTAGCAATAATCGTAACTGTTATTGTATGTTTTTTTTGTTTTTTTTAAATCACAAAAAGTGTATAAATGTACTGTAATGACAACTTGGCTTTAACTTGAGTACTTAGATGTGTCATAGGCTTTTGCTGGTGAATCTTTAAAGATTTCAGTGTCTTCATCATTTACTAAACTAAGAGATCTTTATTGTGATCTTTATTGTCAGTGTATTTTTTCATTCTGGTGTAAATTCTTAGAATATCACCCGAATGGTTCGCTTTTATTTATTTTTTCTAAAAAACGTACCCAAAAAACCAACCGAAATGTGATTTAGCGTACCGTTACACCCCGAATTATATTATATATACACGTACATACACACACACATATATATATGTATGTGTGTGTGTAATATGGGCGAGGTTTGCAATGAGAGGGGCTTTTTGTCTATGTTGAGGCGCGTCGGAGAAGAAGAGCGACCTGCTGGCGTGCGACCAGTCCACGTGCCGCTTCGGAGGCGTGTGCCGAGACGACCACTCGCAGCTCAAGTGTGTTTGTCAGTTCCAGGTGGGTGGGGACCAATCGCAACACCGTCGCTCAGTCCATCCCTCCACAGATGACCGAAAGCTGCGACATGATCCGCGCTCGACGTGCCCTTGCCACAGTTCTGTCACATTGTTGCATTTACGTTTGACATTCATGTTTTGAATGAAGTTCAGATTCAGTTCTCTCATGAAAGAAACGCTTCATATATTGATTGTTAATAAGATCAAGAAATATTACCCAAATAATTGCACATTTCGATAATTATAACCAAATTCATTACAGACGATTCAATTATTTTATTAACGAATAATTTGACATGTCCTTTTTTTGTCGGCTTTGTTCGATCCTCAAATCAAACAACTGCTCACTTGGTTCATTGCAAATGAAACACTACTGACAAAATTGGACATTGTGATTATTATTACATGATGAATGACAGCGACAATTGCAAATGAGAATGAGTCATATGAGCAGGATGGCCTTTTTTTTTTTTAACTGACTTATAGCAGTCTTGGATGCTGTTGACGTTGTGCTTTTGCGTTTGTTTGTTTTGGTTCAGTGCCACAAGAAGTACGTGCCGGTGTGCGGCTCCAACGGGGACACGTACCAAAACGAGTGCTACCGGCGCCAGGCGTCCTGCAAGCAGCAGCGGATCATCTCCAGGGTGGCGCACGGACCTTGTTCTGACGGTCGAGCGTCTCTTTAGCGCCAGCACAAAAATACACTCTTTTGAAAAATACGACGCGATGATGATGTCGCCGCATGATATTCCCCCCAGTGAAGTTTTTTTTAAAAATGCTCAATTGCTCAACATGTTTTTTTTTTTCTTCACAGATCCTGGCTCAGGTTCTGGAGATCCAGATGGTGAGTTCTTCTCCTTCTCCTTCTTCTTCTTTTGCACGGGGTATTTTTTATTTTTTGTTTTTAAAGCTATAACAATCATGAAAACAAGAACTAGTATAATGCAGTACCACGTGACAATGAGAAGAGAACATCAGCAGGGCCAAAAGGAAATTGAAGCCTAGAAGAGCGTTAGCCTGAAAGAGCGCTACTTCCACTTCCAAGTTCCCCTCCCCGTGGTGCATCTGGTACTTCTTTCCTCCTCCCCGTTGTCGTTTTTGGACTCTTGTCCGCCGTGTTTTTCTTCTTCCTTGCCGTCGACCGGCAGGCACCTTCGGCCATGTGACCGGTTTTGCTCATCCCTCCTCTTTGCTGTCGTTTTTCCTCCCAGATGAAGAAGAAGAAGAGGAAGAAGAAGAAGAAGGTTCTGCTTCTGACGTGATCAAGAACAGCAAGTGCAGCACTTGCAAATACGGAGCCGAATGTGACGAAGACGCAGAGGACACATGGTGAGACACGACATCCACACAAAGTCCAGGACGCCTGGCAAAGAGCACAAGACGGGACAAAGACGGACGGCCCAAAGACGGCCAGACCGAAGCAGATGACGAAGCCCGACAAGAGCGCAAGACTTGCCAAGACCACTGTGAGACTTTGACGACTCTCGACGCAACCGGCAAATGCGCCCGTTGGCGTGGAGAAAATCTTCCCCACAAAAAGAAGCGGAGGAGTGATGGGGTGGTGCGATGCGCTAACGCGCTCGGCTAGCTGCTAAGCTAACGAGCAACGCAAAGCGCCGGTGAAGAGCACGGGGCCGACCGAGTCCGCCGGCTCGGCCCCGAAAACAAAGAGCAATTCGATGCCTCCAAAGGCGATAGATATTTCAAAGGCGGCGGCAGGTTGGCCTTTCCCAAGTTCACAAACAAACAAATGGGGAAACTAGGGCTGACATTTCAAGGATGGATTCGGGCTGAAAATTCCATTACGATCACGATGATGACACTCCGCGATTACAAAATTGGCATCATCAGGGAAAAAAAAACACGATTCATATTCGTTTGTATGAATATCCAACGTTTGTTGTCTTTGTTTACACACAAGGAAATCATACTTGAATTGATATATTTGCAGCATATTTTCTAACAACTAATTGTATACATTGAAACATTTTCTTATTTTGTACCAATTTCTCCCCAAGAATTCTTAGCGAAATAATCATGATTCGTATTTTTTCCGTAATCGATCAGCCGCAATTCAGAACTTAAATAAGAGAAGAACTTCAATGGGCAATTGAGAGTCTGGCCGGGATAGACGACTAGCAAACAGCGCACCGCCACACCAATCCAATACGACTAAAAACGTTCAAGAGGGTTTCGGGAAAGGAAACGACGACGACGACGACGGCCGCGTTGGGAATCGTTGACTCATTGCCGACTCCCTGGCGGCCGCCAGGGATTTTTGGTGGGGATTTTTGGTGGACTATGCGGGTCACCGAGAGTGTCCCTGCGGCATGACGGGGCATCGTTGGCCAATCGCGACAGCGGGACGTTGACAAAGACGGCGGGAGGCGGCAAAGACGCGCGTGTCCACCAGGGTGCGCCCACGTTGCCTCTTGTGGCTTCAGGTGCATCTGCAACATCGACTGCAGCGGCCACAACGAGAACGCCGTCTGCGCCACCGACGGCAACTCCTACAACAGTCCCTGCCTGGTCCGAGAGGCGTCCTGCATGAAGCAGGAACAGATCGACGTGGAGCACCTGGGCAGATGTCGAGGTGGGCGGGCCAACGCGCCCACGCAAAACGCTCACGGCACATAGCAAGCGAATCCATTCCTCTTGCGCTGAAAACATCCATCATTGGAATTTCATTTGCTCAGACACTTTTGAAGTCAACTTCCAAAAGGGATCTGGATCCGGTTGATTCGATGTTGCGCAAGCATTTCAAGGAACAAATCAACGTCTTTTTTCTTGTTTTTCTTCAGTCTAAGCAGGCACTTTTGAGGAAGACTTTGAACGCTAACTTGACTTCGGAGTCCTCCAACTGTTGAGTTTTTCCGAGTTGCACGCCGTCGCTTGGTCCATTTTCTTGCTTTGCCATGCGAGACAAAGTTTGAGTTCGAGTGCAGTGCCCCCCCACCACACACACAAAAAGAGTGGGCCCCCGCATATTTGAGCTCGGGTCATCACGTGGCTTTCCCGCGTGCATTTGTTGACGCAGCCATCTTCACACGGCTTTTTTTCCTCCAAAAGTTTTTTAAAAATGCGAATACATACGGGATTGGGTTAAAGAAAAGCAAACATGACTACACGGGAAGGTGTGAAAAATAATAATTGACCCAGCGGTGGATCGAGTAAAGAAAAAAAAGTGAAGCGCCGGGGGATTGGTAACATTTGGATCGGTTTCAAAAGAATGCAAAGACATGGGGGATTGGGTTGGAAAAAACAACAACGTATGGGCAGAGGTTACAACGAATAATGGGGGATGTGTTGCCCCCCCCCAAAAAAAAACAAATCATCCATTTAGTGAATTTGCGACTGCCAAAGGTCTAATATGCTGCGGTCTACAACATTCTTTTCTTGCATAGCACCTCTGCTGCCCTCGTATGGCCGCCTCCTGAACTGAACCCACTTTCTATTTTGGTCTTTTTTTTCTGTCAGCAGCCGACAAAGACAAAGCGGGCAGAAAGGACGACGGCGGCGCCGGCGGCCCTTTCAATGTCAACGTCCTGGGTAAGGCCGCTCGGACGCCGTGACATCACTTCCTGTGACCACAACTTTTGTTTGATTGGTCAGAAACCAAAGGACTGGAGCACGGAGACGGATTCTACGCCGGGATGCCCAACAACTGCGGCGACGCGCACGCTGCTTTCTGTCTGCACGGCCGCTGTGAAATCCACCGCAACATGCCCATCTGCAGGTGACGCCGCAAATTGGGGACATGACTTGTTTTTTGGGGGGGGGGGTTTTCCCCTGCTCCCCCTGCATACAGCCGTATGTTTTTGAAAGTATATTATTGCTACTTTCCATACTTCCAGAAAGGTTTTTTCTGGGGCAGATGAACGGCATTTGCATTCATTTCAATGGGGGAATGTCATTTGAGTTACGAGCTCGAACGAATTCAGCTCATATCTCAATGTATCATATGTAGCCGGGGGGGGGGGGTCATGGTGCTACTCGGCGGGGGGACAGGGGAAGGTGCGTGACAGGCGTCAACGTGTGCGTGCGCAGGTGCGAGTCGGGGTACAAAGGCGCCCGCTGCGACGAGCTTCAGGACTTCAACGTGCTCTACGTGGTCCCCAGTGGCCAGAAGCTGCATTACGTCCTGATCGCCTCGGTCATCGGCGCCGTGCAGATCGCCGTCATCGTGGCCGTCGTCATGTGCATCAGCAGGTAGGCCGCCCGGCGTCGCCCGCCATGGCCCGCTCGCCCGCCTCCTCACAAAAAAAGGGGCCCCGTGCGTGTTTGTCTCCATCTTGTTGTGTGCCCCCCTTCAGGAAATGCCCAAAGAACAACCGCGGCCGTCGACACAAACACAACCTGGGACATTTTTCTGCAGACACAAACTCTCGGATGGTATAGCCTCCCTTTCCTCCTCCTCCCGCCGCCGCCCCCTTGTTTTTTTTTTTTTTTTTTTTTTTTTTTTTTTTGTCGTTCTTTTGTTATTTTTTTGAGGAAGCGCCCGCATGGCCGGCATCTGGGACAAACGTCAAAGACGACGAAGAGCGCGGGCTGCCTTACTTCTGTGGCGTTCTTGAACAACTTTGAGGAATGTCGGCGCATCCCGCGCTCTGACTTTGGCGCTTTGGAAACGACCAAATGAAAGACTCTTGCTTACAAGGTGTCGCTCAAACTGGAACAACGCTAACGCCGATGATGACGATGAGTCATTTCCGATTCTCGTGATGTCATAGTAGTCGTCGTGCGGTTCTTCCGTGGGACTTGGGTTGGCATGACAACCGCCGTAACGTCATTCCCATCTTGTCCTGTCGGCAAGCGCACAAACGGCAGCTTTCAGTTCAATCCAGTTTCATTGCCGATTATAATGGTTTACGTTGCGTTTACGTCGGGATAGCTTATTGGAATTTTATTTGGAAGCGTCAGCCTGCCTCCTTTACTTTGAAGGCTGCTGCAGGAAGGAAGTGTCAGTCTCCTTGATTTTCTAAGGCTGCCACAGGAGGCATCGCTGCCTGGTTTTCTTTGAATGTTTCTACCAGGGGTTCTCAAACTTTTTGGGTCCAGGGACCCCTTTAAGGGACACCTCATCATTCAAACGGGAATTAAACATAACAACTGCATGCAGCCCTAAATGTCACTTTTTCTTTCTTCCCATTGCTAGTTTCCAGAAAGTCAGTACGCAACATGAAAACAAAACGGTACACTTACGAGTTTTAAATGATGAGCCGTCACTTCGGAGATTTTGTCTTGCCGATTTTCTTAAGATACGAGCAGCAAAAATTGGAGCTACAGGTGTGCCCCACCGCCAGAAGGCGCCAACAAACGTCACAAATTCCAGCCACCATCAATTCACATTGGTTTTCTGGCAGTGGTAAGACAAGACCAGTTGGTGGCGCTAATGTGCTTTTATCGGCTGTTTGCCAACAGACACCACAGAAGAAGAAGAAGAGCATGGACGGACAGCAAATTAGGCGCAGTCGCGTTCTGCGCTCACATTTGCCGTGTTTGCAGGTTTTGGGGGAGCAAATGTTATTACTGTTGTCATACACTGGAATAATGCCGAGTGCCATTTTTCTGATGAAAAAACTGTAAAATTAATTTGGGGTGTTTTGGGGGGACCTGGAACCGATTAATTGCGCTTCTAGCCATTACAATGGAGAAAGATTATTTGAGAATTAAACTTGTATCCCAAGGCACCAAAGTATTTTGTTGGGATGGAAAATAGTCATCTTAGAAAAACAGTTCATTTTTCAAGGATAAACTTGGAACATTATGATACTAACGTCAAAGTTTGACGAGAGAAAGTTGGATTTGAACGACCTAAAATTCAAAAAGTTAAATAATCCGTCGTCCTACTATTACACAAATATTTCGCAAATTATTTTGCAGCCTGTTGGCCCGCGCCTTCTGGGGTCCCAGTTTGAGAACCACTGGCTTAGACCAAACTGACATTTTTTTTTTCCTGTTTGGATTTTCTCATGAAAGCAAACGACTTGTGTTGTTATGTCAGCACACTCAGCTTAAAAGTATTGAAATGTGTGTTTGTCTGTTTGTTTGTTTTGCTGAGTGGTGAAAGCCCATTAAAAAGGCGGTGTGTGACATTTTGTCAAGAAGAAAGCGAAGTGAATGTGACGCCGACGGCAAAATGAAACAACCCTGAAGCAGCTAAACTAAGCAGGCTATTGTGCTGGCTCAGCTTGCCAAAGGTGGTGAGTGACAAACATTTTGGATGTCTTTTGTTTCATTCCAAAAAAAAAAAAAGAATCACTTTTGAATCACACTGGACTTGACTGAAGCGCTAGCTGCTAGCTGGCTACAAAAACAAAAACAGTTCTCTGGCTTTATTTGGGTTAGCCCGGTCGAGCTAATAAGGCAAAGTGGCCTCAAGTGTCAAGGGCTTCACGTGTCTGAGCTAACCGCTAGCCGGCTACCAAAACCATTCTCGACTCACTTTATTCTGGTTAGCTTGGTCACATTAACGAGGCTATTGAACCGCACAAACAAACATGCGCCCCAAAACACACACGTACACAAACACATCCACTTGCACAAATACAGACACACAAATGCAGCACACTCGCCCAAACACACACATGCTCTTTACCCTCAGGCCATTAGCGCCTTTAGCTTAGCAAGCTAACATTATTTTTTATTTTTTTCACTTTTGTAGTTATTTGACAATGCAAATGTTTTCAGGTTTCCTTTTGTTCCACGAGAGCCCAAGTGACAATCACAAGACATTTGTTAGCGTCACAACGACAAGTTTTTAATTTATGGTTGAACAAGAAACGATTGTAGTCGTGATGTTGTGTTGTGTTTGTTAGCATAGCAAGTAGCAGCCAGCGTCGTGGCGGTAAGGGGGCGGGGTCACGAAGGATGTGATGAGTCGGAAAACTCGTCTCACGTTTGTCATTTGATTTTGACGATCGTCACCAGCACCCCCGGCCCCACCCCCGCCCCAGCCCAGCCCCGCCCGGCGCGACGGCCCCCTCCCTTTGCGAACGTTTGTCTTGTCGTGATCGCTCGTCTTAATGTGACTTCGATGTGTTGACTTGCATGTAAACTTTAAATAAAAACTTGTGGGTTTTTTTCAACGAAAGATGGTACAAATGTGTCGGCTTTTATCTTTGGGGCCCGAACTTCATTTGTCCGCCTCGAAGCTCTCGCGCGTCCGTCACCTTCACACTTTCACATTTGCAGGTAATTTGCAGGTAGTGTGCGTGCGTGTCGGGGGGGGGGGGGGGGGGGGGGCATGCGTGCCTGTGTGCGAATGTGTCCATCGGTCAGTCTGCGTGGGTGGGTTTGGGTGTGCATGCGACTGTGTGTGCGCGGGCAAGCATGTGCACACACACGCGTCGAATGAGAGGAAGGGTCATCGCATACGTTTTAAATTCTTTTGGATGGGGAAGGATTACCGCTGTAAATTTAGACTAGATAGCGTGTGTGTGTGTATGTGTGCGTGCGCAGTTGTCCGCCAGTTCTGTCATGTTGCTAACTAACTTTGTGTTGCGCACCAAACAGGAAGTAGCAGTGTCTTGAAATTAGTTTGTTTTTATTCACCCCAAAATAAAAAAATCAGACGAAAAGTGCTCTTGGCTTGCAGGTAGCATGCAAGTCATTCCTGATGGATGATCTGTCACATTCCCCACGAGTCAAAGCGCCAAAGAGATCCTTTTAGACCACAAGTCTTCCCAGAATAAACTAGCCAGTCAGTCTCCGGTACTCTCGGGGGCTCTGGTGAGTCGGGCGACGGGGCAGCCTTCGGCGGAAGGGCTTACGTTTCAAGCCAAAGTGTTGAGCAAAACGTTGGGCAGCTGTGAGCTTTTCTTACGCCTTTGAATGAACAAATAGCGGTGGGGGGGGGGGGGTGAAGAAGACCAATCCCAGCACGACTCGGACATGTCGGTCCCTTATTCTCAAAATTGTCCGGGAGTCTCCTTACCCGAGTTTTATTTTTAGCTACCGGCCTCACTGCTGGATGCTTGTGACAGAGCGGGATCGTGTTCCCTTTTTTTAAGGAGGGGTGGGGGCAGCGTTTCCCCTTTCCCGCGACCAGTCGTCCCGGTGGGTCACTGCGCTCGGATCTTATTGAAGCCAGAGGATTGTTCCCCCGTAGACAGAACCTTCTGCCCCGGCGCCAGTGAACTTTTTGGCCAGAGCCGAAGCCTTCTCCCCAAAAGCAAGAACCGTCCATCTCATAGTTGGAGTCTTCGTTGCCAAAGCCAGGCTCTGTATCCCCAAAGCCGGAATCTTCAAGCTGAAATCTAAAGCCTTCTTTCCCTGAAACCAGAACCTACTGCCCCATAAGCAGAGCCTCCTTCCCCAAAGCCGGAACCTTTAAGCCAAAGCCAGAAGCTCCTTGTCCAAAGCCGGAGCAAAGCCCAAAAGTCTTCTTTCCTGACGCGAGAGGCTTTTTGGTCCCCAAAGCTGGCCGATTTTTCTTCCCCGAAGAAGCCAAAGGCTCCGGTATCCCTTCAGGAAATGGATCAGCACAAGTACGGCGCTCAAGACAAGCTGGAGATAGTGGGGCTGGAGGACGAGGAGGGCAAGCCCATCAGCGCCCTGAGCATCCTGTCCCTGCTGGAGCGCGTGGCCGGAATCATCGACAACGTGCAGTCGGGCCAGCAGCGAATGGAAGAGCGTCAGCTGGACCTGGAGAACAACATCCGCGGCATCCAGGGCGACGTGCTCAAGTTGGCCAAGGAGCACGGCGACACCGGCGCTTGCCTTGACAAACTGCTGCAGAAGACGCGAAAGGTCAGCGCCAACGTCAAGGACGTCCGAGGCCGCGTGGAGAAGCAGAACGCTCGCGTCAAGAAGGTGGAGAGCGCCCAGGACGAGCTGCTCACCAGGAACAAGTTCAGAGTGGTCATCTACCAGGTCAGAAGCAGGCTTCCTATTCTTCTTCTGCAAACCACTGGCTGCGCTTCTCCATCCACGCCACATCGCACTCACCCTTCGTCCTATTCTGCACCTGACTTGCTCTTCTTAAACAACAACCTCGCTTGTCTCTTCTTCTTGCGCCGCCTTCTCACCTTGCGTCTTTCCGCCATCTTCTCCCTTTGCTCCTTTTCCGCGCCTCTCTTCCTCCTCTTCTTCTTCTTCTTCTTCTTCTTCTTCTCCTTTGAGCCTCACTGCCTCTTGTTCCTCATCTTCTACACCCAACTTTGTTTGTTTGCTTGGTTTTGTTTGAAATCAATGTATTGGTCCTGCAAAAGGGGCGAGCAGGATTTCAAAACAAAAGCTAATATTGGGCCCCAAGTACGGGTTAACGGCAATTGCCGTGAAGTCAGTCAAAAAGGGCAAAGGAGAATCTCTGGTAGAAAGCAGTAGAACTTCCTGCGAAAGCCCCAGAACAACCTCTAGCCCCCCAACCTTCAGTCCAACTGAAAAGTTGAACTTTTGAACCGGTGGAACTTGCAAGAGAAATCCCCCTTGAATTTCTGGTACAATGTCCAGTGAGAAACTCCAGTCCAGCCAAGGAGAATTACACAAGAACTTGAACCTGAACCTGACAAACAAGTAGAACAGCCACTGGAACTCCCAGTAGAGCTATCAGACAAACGCCGTCACAACATGCAGAACTTCCGCTACAACTCGTGTCCTTCGTGCGTTCGTGAACCAATGACTATAAAGGCCACGTTGGGTTGAGCGTCTGAAAGTGTCATATTTAGTTCTGATTCAAAGAAGGATTGTTGTGCCTTGTGGAGGTCCGCGCTCTACTCAGACACACTTTCTGAAACGTGTCGACGGAACAGCCGTCCGGAGCATTTCAGACGGTCCCTCTTTGATTGCGCTTTGCTCACGTAACCGGAGCTCAGCCAGCAGCTGCTTTCAGTCTTTGACAGAGGCTCCTATTCTGAGAGCTCCCCACGACAAGCACCTGCCGTCCGCCACAGTCCCCGCTTGACAGCACATCACAGCCGATCGCGGGCCAGGAAAGAGCCGCCGTCAAAGACGATCGGAACACGACGGCACGCTTATTCGAGGCCGCGTGACGCCAAACGCCGCACCCGCCCACGTGGGCGTGTCCAGGCTAGCCGTGAGCATTGAAGGCAACGCTGCGCTGCCCATTAGCATCTCAAGGCTCCCATTAGCATTTATGGTCCAGCCACTGGCATTGCTATGCTTCCCGAAGACATTTGGCGCCGCTCGAATGAAGGTTTCACCGAGGTTACGATTGCTCGTGTTGACATATGTCCAATAGGTTCGTAGGTTCAATCCTTGTTGCCGTTGTGGTTTCCTCAGGGCGAGGCTGAGGTCCCGTCGGTGGCCGTCACCAAGAGCCCCAAGGGCGGCCTGGAGACTCTGGAGCTGGAGCCCGATTCTTACGACGTCCCCGCTGACCTCTCCTCGGACGAGGAGTACCTGAGCGTGGAGGAGGCGGACCCTTCCCGGGCGGCGCGATTCAAGAAGTCCATGGTGAAGAGCACCGAGACCCTGAAGGCCGCCTTCTCCAAGGAAAACATGAGCAAGACCAAAGACAACCTCGGCAACAAGTTCCACAACCTGGGCGAGAAGGTGATGCCGCCCGAGCGCCGCGAGAAGATGCACCAGGCGGGCGAGCGCCTCAAGCAGAGCGGCGAGCGCTTCAAGGAGAACATCGCGAAGAAGGCACCCACCAAGGAGAGCTTCAAGATCAAGATCAAGAAGGAGCGAGCCGTGGCCGAGGGCCAAGAGGGCCAGGGGGGCCAAGAGGGCGCGGACGCCGACGTCGAGGCGGAGGCGGAGGCAGAGGCCGAGGTCGCCGCGGCGCCCCGGCCCCGGCCCCAGCCCCAGCCTCAGCCTCAGCCTCAACCTCAACCCGAGCCCGAGCCCGCCTACACCGAAGTGGTGGCGGAGACCAAGAGGGAGGGGCCGGTGGAGCAGGCCAATGCCGCCAGGAGAGCCGAGCTGGAAGAAGATTACGGCAATTAGATAGCCGTGACAGAAAGATTACGGGAAGTAGACCGCCCGCCATTATGGGAGGAAGACAGGAAGTAGAGCGCATTTACGGGGAAATAACATGAAGCAGACCGCCATTAAAGAAAGCAGACCGCCATTAGGGGAAAATCATGGGAAAGTGACAGCAAGTAGATCCCCATCGTGGGAAGCAGACCAGCAACACCAGGAAAAAGAATTACAGGGATGGATGACATCAAACACAGAACATGGACACAACATGGATGAAGACCGGCATCGCAGGAACATGACAGGAACTGGACCACCCGGCACCAATGACCGCAAGTAGAGTAGACCGCCATTACAGGAAGATGACCCCCAATACAGGAAGCGAAACACCGGAACAGGATGAGGACGATTACAGGAAGTCGACGGCGGACGGAGAGAGCAGCTCTGTGATTGGCCGAGGACACAGTGGCTGTATTTGGATTTTTTTCAACGTGGTGACACCTGCTGGCCGCTTAACGCAATTCACGCTTTGCTACCTTGGAGCATGCTACCATGCCAAAGTGGAAATCCCTTTTCTTTTTTTTCCTTTTTTAAAATCATACAAGGACGATGACAACAATGACTTTTGGTGGTTTACATGTTCAACATGGGAAAAATGCAACTTCACATCATGTGAGACGTCACTGTTGGTGATCCGTGCACATTATCGTGGCTTTAAAATGTGACTTGAGGTGCTCTTTGCACATTGTGACAAAAGGTCACTTGCGGTTCTCATTACATGGATGAACATTGTCAAAAAGGGAGTGACAGCTGTTGTTGCGCAATGAATTGAGGTCTGTAATGATGACGTCAAAAGTGTGTGTGCTTGTGTGTGTGCGCTAAGTTTGACTTGCTACAACGTGCACCGCGTGGTAGTTGATGAATTCTAAAATCAGTGCTCGGGTCTCCCCCTAGCGGCCTCCCAAGTTGATGCACTCAACCGCATGTTCGTGTAACTCAGCGTTTGGGGGGAACGAATAAAGTGATTGAATTTGAGGATGTTTTTTCTTCTTGTTCTCATGAGCATGCCATCATCCAGGTTGGGGGACATTACATTACATTAATAATAACATAGCCAAGTTGAATTGAACATTTTTTCAATCTGTCACGGCGAGTAGTTTCACTTTTAGGCAGCCCTTTTTTTTCTCCATTTTAAATCAATGTTTCTCCTAGTGAAAAAAACAAAGCCAATGGCAAAGACAAGATTTACTGATTTGTCCTTCGTTGGTATTCCCTCTATTTGTTCCTGAAATCAAACAAGCTTTCAAAGTTTTTTTTATTTGTAGAAAAATACATTTTATCTGAAGCAAGTGTTTTTTTTTTAAACCCCAGCTAGCATTTCCTTGCAGAAAGTCCCACAGAATACATATAAATGCATATTTTTCTTTCCAGATCATGTGAAAATGAGCATTTCCTCTTGGCATGGAAGTCACTTTTGTTCTAACACGATGCTTGATCAATGAACACTTTGAACGTTCAACAGTTTGTCAAACGTGCACTGCCACAAAGTGCTCCACGTCGGCAATTGCAATTTCGGAGTCATTTCAAATCGGGTGAGCGTATTTTGATTTCCAAAAAGTAGGCCGGGCCATGACATACTAAAAATGAGACTCGAATATGCCATACATTATAATTGTAATATTTTAAAGTACAGCAGTATGCGATATGGATGTCGCATCTTGCAATATTTAACTTGTACCTCAAGAAATGACACCTTTATTATCCAATGAAAAGATTGTTGGGGTTTTTTCATGCAGAAAAATATCGCATCAAAGTTCTTCCGTAATGCCCCTCGATACTGTTCTCCTATTGGTTGGCGACACGCAATTAAGCTTGCACCTGTCGGTCGAAGTTAGATGAAAGCATACGATGCCGTTTGAATTTCATCAATTGCACGTCTTTTGCATTCGGCACCGCATGCGCCATTATCGCAAGGACAATATTTTCTCAATAGCTTGTTCAGCCCTAATTCAAACGATGCCTCCTCTGCATGGGTAGAAAATAAAACAAAAACATAAAAGCAGCTCTCCTTTAACGCCTCACTTAATTAAATATGACAATGTTTTAAATAACATCTCTTCTGTAGAAAACACAGCTTCAACAAAACAGCTCTTGCCATCTTCTCAGGGTAATCACGTCGATAATAAAACCAAAGTCTCACAAGGACGTTAATTGCACTAACGTTCGATCGCCACGACCTGTTTTCTTCTCCATGCTTCGTTCTCGAGTGGCCATGCAGTCAACTGTGACGTCAACGCTCCTCCTGCAGCTTTTGGCTCTTTTGGTCTCTGCGCCTCTCAGCATTGAAACGTGGACGCGCGAGCTTTGCGCACCGTTACCTTGTTGGAGTGTCGGACTCGTCACTGCAGACGTCAAGTCCGAGGAAACGAACCGACCGCAGTTGCATTGGACTCGCTGGCTTGTTCAACCGGGCAGCGGCAAACGGAACGCAGCACTCGGTCCAGTGACCCAAGCAACAGTTTTGTCACGCACTCACTCACGCACGCAAGTGAGCCCATCTGATCCACACACTTGCCGGAACTGCTGCTTCTGCTACTTGCCTTCTCTTCCGGGTCCTCCACCCCGCCCGAACCGGCAGGTAAACAGGCTCCGCTCATTTGAAGCACCTGCGGCTCAAGCCAAACTGTGGCATGCTTTGGACTTTAAGGGACCGGAATTTCCCATCTCTGCATTTTCCGTCGGTGGGGAGCCCGACGAGCTCAAACCTCGGTCGGACAAAGTCAAACAACCTAGCTAGCGAACTAGCGACGCGTCTGCGTGCGTAGAAGAACGGAACCAATGCGGGCGGGCCTGAGTGCTCTTGTGCGCCCCCTTCAGGGTGGCTGCCTGCTGTACGTCGGCAGCGTCCCGTCGCGCTTCTTCAGTCAGGCAAAGCGCTGACTTTGGAAATCGAAGCAGAAAACACATTGTGAGATGACTCATGTACAGTATTTGAACAGGGAAGAGGCAAATCAAACATGGACACTAGTGGGAGTCCAAAAGAAAAATCAATCGAGCGCACAGATTACAGACCTAAAATGGATGTGAATATTTGTTTTGTTCAAACTCTCTTCAAACTGCTGTACAATGTGACCTGCAAGCCAAGGAGCCAAGTAGTCACTCAGACCCAGGAAAACATAACATACGCGGACACCCACACGTGAAAAACGAGCGCAAGTGAATTCCAAGATTGTGGCCTCCCTCCCACGGGAGACCTCAGAGGTCTGACAAGCCACATTTTTATTTCCGTTGCTTCAAGGTCAATTGAGAGCAAGTAGCATGTGTAGCTTTTCTTTTTTTTAGAAATCTGTTCATTTTTTTTTTTTAAATCTTCACGAAATGCTGTTTCTTGTGCACAATCTGCCTCACAGTTCAGCGGTCGTGGAGTCAAAGCCGGGCAAAGGCCTTCTTGTGTGGAGTTTGCGTGTTCTTCCCGTGCCTGCGTTGGGTTTTCTCCAGGTCGCCTACTCCGGTTTGTGCCCTGCGATAGGCTGGCGACCAGTTCAGGGTGGCTGGGGTAGGCTCCAGCATTGACACCCCCCCCCCTCCCCCCGCCAGCAGGAGAAGCGCTTCAGGGAAGGAAGGATTTTTTTTTTTTGGTACTTAAAAAAAAAGTTTCACTTCATTTTCCCCACTAGCAGAAATATCTTCCCAAACAGTTTTATTCACCAACAGAAGACAGATTCTGCCACTTTTTTCTTTTCCACTGAACCGGAAACACTGACTGTGTTTTTGTAAACGTGAAAGAATCCATGCAGACTGAGGTGAAGAAACTCCAACATTCATATAAAACAGACTTTTAATTCAAAGAAAATAAACTCTGTACATACATACATACATACATGATACCAGCTCACATTGTGCAAAAAAAACCAACAAAACAAAACTTCCGACATCCCTGAATATTCTTTACAATGTGGTTGTGTCACAGTAAACCAGATCAGCGTTTCTTGTCTTCACAGGATTAAAATAAATACATAAAAATGTCCCAACTGCCGCCTGGATGGCGTCAACTTGAGCCTGCAGACAATTTCAAACAAATGCTTTGAGCGAAACAAATAGTGATGACGACGGCAGATGAAATATGAAAACTGCGGAGAACACATAGTTACCCGTTGCCACGGTGGCTGCTGTTGTTCCAGCGAACGTTCCCATGGCAACCAAGCGAAGGTGGTGGTCCCAGGTTGGTCTGTCGGTCGCCCGGTCAACTTGGTCTATTGGCCAAATCAAAGGACAAGCTTAACCTATCATAGGAGACTTTGGATGCGTTTGTTAAGTTCAAACCGGAGGTGCGGCAATAATCCAAAGCTAATCGATTATCAAATGCCTCGACAACTATTTGGGGACTCTGCTCTTCATTGGGAGACCTTGTTTCTCTTAAAATTGTGCAAAATCTCAGATTTTCAACCCGCAACAGTAAATATTGTCCGATTCCTGTCGTCCTCCATGAAAGCAGACTTTGCATCTTTGTTTTTTTTCCGCAAACATCTGCTTCTACTTTCGGAAACGATGCTCAACATTGCCGTTTTCTGTGCCGGACGAAAACAGCAACTGAATTAATCAATATATGAATTTTCTGCACTGTCAATTTGAAACAATCTTGTCTTTTTCATTAAAGTGACGGAAATGATTGTTCATCCCATTCGCTGATGAATCAAAACCCAGATGAAAATAATCATTAGTTGCAGTCTTAAAGTGCACTCGATTGGTGTCTGGGAATTCTACAGCCAGTTCTAGCGCCCCCCGGTGGCAACACTTGAAAATAATGAATACACTGGAAAAACGTAAGCTTCTTCTCGTTTTCATAAACATGTCGTCCGTCATCCAGCGCCGACTGATATGTCCTGGAAATACAGGTTCCGATTAAGCCGATTACGGTATTTCCCTTCATTTATGGCCTGCTTTTATTTTGCGAGCCTGAGGACGTTTACTCCCACTGATGTGCCAAGTGTTGCAGAGTAAACAATGATTCCATTAAAAAGCACTGGAGGCAAGTTCATTAAAATTGTCCCTATAAAAACAAAACGCTTTGTAAAGGTGAAATAAAGAGTTTTAATACAACTCAACAGTGCTGGAGCAGTCATTCTTTTGCTTCCCACTAGAGGGAGCCAGCCAGCGCGCCAGCCAGCCAGCCAGCCAGCCAGCCAGCCAGCGCGCCAGCCAGCCAGCCAGCCAGCCAGCCAGCCAGCCAGCGCGCCAGCCAGCCAGCCAGTCAGCCAGCCAGCCAGCCAGCCAGCCAGCCAGCCAGCCAGCCAGCCAGCCAGCCAGCGCGCCAGCCAGCCAGCCAGCCAGCGCGCCAGCCAGCCAGCGCGCCAGCCAGCCAGCGCGCCAGCCAGCGCGCCAGCCAGCCAGCCAGCCAGCCAGCCAGCCAGCGCGCCAGCCAGCCAGCCAGCCAGCGGTAGTCTTACCACACTATGAGAATCACTCGTAGCAATTATTGCAAAGCATTTGCTCCTCTTGTCATTTCGTTGGGCTCTCTCAGCCCCCAAACTATTCCCTTGTATAGACTTCAACGTAGCGACTTTATGGAAATATACAGTGAGATGTACAGAAATGTACGGTCTGCAAACCAAAGCAAAGAAACTAGGAATTAGTTACAGCTCCCAGTCCGCGTTATCACAAGCGAGCAAAGCTTCAAAGCATACCTACAAAGACACACTGCGCTAAAAGACTGACATTAGCGCGCGAGAGCTCGGAGGACCCCATTCCAGACCGCTGGCGGAACACACACTTTATGCGTGTGCCGTTCTGATTCGAGATTATCGGAGCAGACCGCAATGCGACCAAAACGGTCAAATAGCCCATTTCCGATTTTCACGTGCAGCGTCTGTCACAGATGAAAACAAATCTACCATTTGCAAAATCCTCACGCCTCTAGCAGGCGTTCGGACTTGAACCGCACGCACGATTTCTTTCTTACGGCAAAGTTCTTTTTGAGTGTCAAGCCAGCAGTCCGCTCTGATGCAGAGCGACAAGCAAGCATCCTGGGCGAAGGTCGGAAGACGATCAGAGTTGGATTCCGGCGTCGCGTTTCGGAGCAAATCGTAGAAAAGCAGAGGGCGAAAGATGAAAGCCGAGAGCCGCTCAAACGTGAACGGAGCTTCGTGTCGGTTAAGCATTTGAGGAAACAACACGGACTCAGGAAACGCGGTAAGACCTCCGACTAACACAAGTAGCTAGCGTACGTACAAAAATATGCCGTGCCAGACAAAGACCGAACGACTTGGCTTGTTTCATTTTGGCCACAGCGCCACGGGACTCGCCGGAGGCTCCGGGACGATTCCCAAAAGTTGTACTGCGGTTGGCGTAGACATCGGCGGTGGCTTGAAAGGCTTCCGTCAACTTACCGCGATGCCGCTCAGTGGCGGTCCTCTGCCTCGCATCAGCGGCTTGTTGGAGGGCCCCGGCGTCCTTCCTGGCGCCGTCCAGTCTGGGCCTTCTTTTGTTCAGGCTCAACGACATCCTGCCGTTGTCTTTCTTGAATGTCAACCTCTGGCCAAGAGGCGGCTCTTTTCTGGCCACGTTCACGTCGGACTTCTTCGGAGATTCGTGCGTGCATTTGCCCTCGATCCTGGTCGGAGGTAGACACCGCTCCTCGTAGATCCTCTGTTTGATGGAACTCCTCCCATTGGGAGCCAGGCTGAGAGTCTCCGGCGCGCGATGGGCCAGAGCGTAGTTGCGCTCGCGTCCGGCCGAGCCAAAGAGCACCAGCTCCACGGCCAGCTTGCGGTTTGCCGGCGGAGCCTCTTTGCGACGTTTGCTTACATCCTTGCGGGGAACTTTGGTTTTCAGCTTCTTCAGCCAGGGAACGCTCACGCCGGACTGCTTGCTTTTCTGGCGCTTTTCCTTTGCCGCCGCTAAACGTTTCTCGGCAAGGCACGGCGTCCTCTCGCCCGGGTATAGTTTGGCGGGGATCACTTCCACACGACTACGACCACCCTGGAATGTCCACATTTCTGCCGGACAAGAAACTCTGGATGGTAAAACTAAGACCGGCCGGCAGACATTTGTCATTTCTCGGACGGCGTTTGCCGTCTCCCGGTTGTCATCCTTTTGGGCAACCTTTCCGGTCTCTCGTCCCTCTCGTCGTCGTTCGGAGACATTTTGCGTCTCTTGGTCATCTTGTTGGGTGACACTGGAAATGGCTCGCTCATCCTTCACCAACTTTTGGCCATCTTTTTGGGAGACGCTAGCCAACTCTCTGGCATCTTCTTGTCGGCAGACGTCTGCCATCTCTTGCCCATTTTGTCGGGAGACCTTTTGCGTCCCTCGGTCATCTTGTCGGGAGAATCTCTCTTGGTCGTCCTGTCGGCTAACCTTTTCCGACGCTCGGGAATCTTGCGCGGCAGAATCTCCCTTCTCTTGATGGTCTTTTGGCTCCAAGAGTGGAAAAGCGTCCCGGGATCGATTGGAATCGACGACGGGGTGGTTGTCTGCATCCATGCCGAGGAGGGAGAAGTCAAGATCTTCCCACCTGATTTCTTCTGCCACGTCGTCCGGCGCATTCTGCTCCATCTCTTGTCTTTGGGAAACACCGAGGACACCTTTCCAGGTTTCGAAGAAAGACTCCAACTCCGAGTTGGACCGATCCTCCTCCTCTCGTTCGGAGTCACCTTTGCGGACGCTGCTTTCAGTCTCCAAGGAGCTTTTCAGGTGCCCCTTGGCAGGAGCTTCTTCTGTGTGATTTATACTCTCGTAGATGGCTTTGGCCTGCTCTTGGGTCAGGACTTCAATGACGAATGAGTACCCGTCCTCTGGATCTTCACTGGGAGAAACAAATGCAGCCGAGTCCATCTGCGGCCCCGGTGGCTGTCGCGGTTTTTCATCTCCTTGTTTCCGTTCTCGTCGCTCTTCTTCCCGGGAGGTGGGTTTGGCCTCTGGTGAAGGCGCCTCAGCTGTCACAGGTGCAGATGGCGAAAGTGGCCCTGGAGGTGCTGCCTGTTGCGCCAGGTTCCTCTCCATGCCAAACTCCTTATCAATGTCATCAAGCAGCTGGTTGGTATTCCGCCAGACCGAGGAGTACGGCGGTTCAGCGTAGACCTCGCCATCTTGCAGCACCCGAAGGCCGCTGAGGTTCAAGTCGCACTTGGCTTCTGACACAATCGTAGCGTCCGGGGTCACGTGCTCACTGCAGAAGGCAAAAGTCTCCGCCATGATGCTATCGAACCAGCCCATCCGTAACCTTTCCGTCAGCATTTTGCAACCTTTCCAGAACATAATGATGACATCTTTCGAACTAAACAGGACTGGAGACTCAGGAGACTTCATCTGGGACTGATGAATGTCCCTGACAAGTACCGCCAAGTCTTCTGGAGTCCAATTCCGTGTTGAGAGAGGCTCTAGTTCAACACTGACCGGCCTCTCGCTTTGATTCTCTTGTCGCCTCTCAGGCTCTTCTGGCTGGAGAGCTTGTGGAGCACGGTGGCCCCGTTGTTTCTTAAGCGGGCTTGCTGTCCGACCACCTGTCGGGTCCTTCTGGCCAGAAGGACTGCGCGCATCTGGCAGAACCTGGTCGGCAAGCTCCGGACTTCGTTCCGACACAGGCGGCATGACGACAACCCTTTGCAGAGCAGTTGTGGGGAGTTTATGTACTTCGGGATTTTGTGGCAGTGGGAAATTTACCGGTGGTGGCTGGTGCTGGGAGTGGCTTCTGTTGTCAGCTTTGCTTAGCCGTGACGACTTTGCGGCAACGCGCGCCGCTTCCGGACTTGCGGCGCAGACGGTCTGAGGTGCTTTTGGTGCCGGTACTGTGTGAAGTGATGAATAGGGAGAGTATTGCGCGGGCGTCCTCGTTGACGTCGTCTCCGGCAGCCTTGTTGGCGTTTTCTCCGGCATCCGAGCCGGCGTTTTCTCCGGCACCCTAGCGTGCGTACTCACTGGCACGCTATCTGGCGTCCTCTCGATCATCCTTGCTTCCGTCGCTATCCTTTGAGTGATACGTCTTATGCTCTGCCATTGCGTTTCCTCTTGACTGAGCCTTCTGTTGTGAAATTCCAAAGGGTTCTGTAATACGTACCAGGGTGTCTGATTGGTGTTGACGCCAGAAAAACTCTGCCCACTCGCTGTGATGTGGCTCTGTGCGTACGGTGGCGGCGGCTTCTGGTAGAATCTACTCCTGTGCATGCGGTGCTCAAGTACACCACCGTGGCCATGGACCACACCTGATGACCACACCGTCGGGTTCTGGTAGGCCGCAACTTCTCTCTGGGCACAGGAGGAGGCTCCCGTGGGCCGCACGCAAGGGTTCTGGCCCACGTTGCGATCAAAAACTCTGGAGGAGACAAGCCGATGTCCGTAGTCTGCATCTCGCGGAGCAGCGGAGAAGCCGGCCTGAGGGCCGTGCGACCCGTCCCGGTAGCCGTTTTGACCAGCAAATGCCGTCGGCCAATTGGCCCCACCGCCCGTCCGGTACCGGCACGGGTTCTTTGCACCGGGATGGTTCCACATTCTGTCCGCCGAGGCCTCCCACGAAGGCGCGCACACCTGCATGGTGTCCTCGGCCGAGCTCGATGGAGGCAACGTCCCTGAAAAAGGTCCAAACAGGGGACACGGTCAGTGCAGGAACATGCCATCATTCATCTTGTTGGGATCAACATTTTGGCGCCTCTGACGACACAATTGAGCACCCGTCAAAAGGTCCGAAACGTGCCCACGCGCCAGCGCTTTATTCATTTCCATCTTTTTTTCTCAATGCTTTTTTTGTCTCCGAGGTGGACCTTGCAGACGCTCTCGGGTGCCCATCAAAGACGTGGCACCAAAGACCGTGACATTGAAAATCAGTTCCAAGAAGATGCCATTAGAAAGAGAAAAATCAAAGACGAGAGATTGAGAAAAGACGACGATCAAATGCTTAGAAGAGCTGGTCAAGACGTCAAACTGGGAGCCACAGTGGAGTTTTGCGGATATCTCCGGACCCGCGTTTGGCTGCGGACGGTTCCAGGTCGTCGCTGTGCAACAAAGGTGCTCTGACGTCACTTGCGCGACTTGTGTTCTCAAGCGAGTCAACACGGATGCCGGCCCAGCCGCGTTGGTTATGACCATTCTCCAGACCCTTTTTGCTGACTTATTTGTCGGCAAACAATTACTGCTTCTCGTCTGGAAACTTTTGAAAGCAGTTCCCACTCCTTGTCGGTCCTCACGAACGAGCCCGACGCCGTGTTTTTGGTTTTGTAGAAATGACGTCAAAGGACGCAAGTTCCTTCTGAATGAATGGGATGTGTTTGTTTGTTTTTTTTTGTTTGTTTAAGATGCTGATAGCTAAAAATGATATAGTGGCTTAGTTTGTGCTAAAACAATAACGCTGTCTTGCAATAAAGATGAAGTCAAGTGAAGAGGAGGTGTGAAAATGTACTGCTTGCGAGTTTCCTTTAGAGTGCAGATGCAGGTTCCAAGAAACGTCAGTTGGAAATAACCGTCGCTACGAAGCGGTTCTGCAAAAGCACAAGTGTACCACCTTCAAGTGAGGCCATGGCAACGACCATCATTCTGCATGACAACAAGGACGTCAGTGGACTCTGGACCAACCGGACAAAGACATCTCGACACTTTCACTTTTGATGCTTGATCGTATAAAGGCTGGGTCGAGGAATAGAGCGGTGTCGTTCCGGTCTCTGCTAAGGCTAAGACAGGCGTAGTGGGCGACCCGGAGCTCTGAAGCATGTATAGTCTCCTCTGTCAGGAATAAATTGGTCGGCTTTGAACACGTCGTCGTCATGGTCGTCCTTTCTCGGAAACGAACGCGCTTGGAACCTCGCCATTTAACAGATGATTCAAAAAACACAAGGTTCCCTTGAATCGGTGACCCCGACGTGATGAGAAAGGACTACGATTACGACCACGTGTTCAAAGCCGACCAATTTATTCCCGACAGAGGAGTCTCCCATCCCGTTCCAATCCCATTCGAATGGAGGGTATTTGGCTCCCTACTGCATGCCGCCTCGAGGCTTGGCATGCGTTTGGAAAGGCGCTCGTAATCGGTAGAGCGCTCAATCAATACGAGCGAGTCGCCAGGAAATTGAAAGACAAGTCCAAAAATCTTGCTCGGTCGCGGAGCGATAACGTTTGACTGACTTCTCTGGAAAAATTCAATGACCATTTGCATCTCGTAAAAGCAACTGAAGGCGCTGAAATTGATGTCAGCACTTTTTGAAGAACGCGTGCTAGTATGTTTACGAACGGCGCGCTGCTCAACGTGGGAGCAGAAATGTACAAGCATCAGATGAAAAATGACCTCGCTTTAAAACACGACACACCGACTTTGTCAAGTCCAAAGTACTCCGGATGAACGGCCATTGCCCTCCGTCCTCTAGGGTAGCGCGCGCCAATCGAGCAAATTGCTACGGCGTCGGGCGGATTGCCTGAAAAAAGCCGATGGAGGATGACAATCGGGCGCCATCGGGGGAAAAAATGGAAAGAAAATTGCTGTTTTACGGCGGCAGCGACTGGCAAAAGCACACGCTCCCATCCTCCTCCACAAAGCAGGCGCAAGCGTCGCGTTGTGGGTGCACACACAAAAAGGTGATCCATCCTCAGCCAAGGTGAGGTGCGCACGTGTCGGCCCGTCCTACTCTTAGTCAAGTCGATTTAATTTGACCTCCGGAATTCACGTGTTCAGTTTTTGGGGTCTGTCGTGCGTCCCGTCCTTGTTTTGCTTTGGCGCAGCGCAATCCTCTCCGACAAGGACGGCAACAATCGCAGGATGTTTTCGTTTGGGGGGCGCCGCCAGGGAAGTCAAAACAAAGCAAATTCCTTCCAGCGTGGCCTTCGGCTGCAATCCTAAATCACGGCTCGGTCGCGCCGCGTTCTCCAGACCGGATTCTCCTCAAAGTGGCTTTCGCGGTGTGCAATTGGACATCATCGAGCGCCGATACGGACTCCTTTGTTGATCGACTGCAAAGGAAGTGCGGAAATGCTGGTTCGGCCAATGGATCGGGTCGCGCGACTTTGCTTGAACGACGGGCCGGCCGGGGTGTCCCGTCTCAGCGGGTCATTGAAGAGCGAGACCCAAGTCGCCGTCCCCAGCCTGGAAATGATTCTCAGAGTTGGAGAAGACCGACGTGGGTCAAATTCGTATCGGCGGACGTGCCGCAAAACGCCGGCCAACAACAATTGCAATTGCGTTCCGCCGCCGCCAAGCGCGTGAAGCGCCGCGCGACTTTGCGACAAGTCGAGCGGCACGTACGCCGGCGTTGACAAAGCAAGTTAAGCTTGGAACGTTGCGCAACGCGGGCGGCTAAAACTTGGCCGCAAGACGCCTATTCATCGGCTCGACATGCGCTTTGAAGGGAGCGGCAGGATTGCTGATGCAAATCAGCCATTGTGCTTGCAGTACATTTGGATGCCGTGAATATTCAAACTCGCGCGCTCGCACCTACAACAGCATTGGTCCTTTCATCTCCCCCGCTGGAGGGATTTAGGGTGGGGCAGAGGTGGCCCATTCACTTGTGCATCTGATAAGAGCCAAAGGGGAGACCGCTAAAGTCTGACAGTCCTCAATGGAATGTTGGCTATCTGACTACCCTTCGGCAATCTTCACTTTGAAGCGTCCACGCCTCTCAGGCCCTTGCTCGCTCGTCGGGGCAGTGGACGGACGGACGGACGGACGGGAGGGCGGGCCACACGATGCGTGGCGCCATCAAGCCAAGAGCGCCGCTATGCCTTTCCAAGTGCTTTCAAGACACTGACGCTGTCCAGCCCAAAGACCAAATGCCGAGAAGCACGCTCCACTCGGTGTCGCCGACCTCCACGCTCCTCCAAGGCAGAGCGGGAGGAGCCGCGCTTTGAAACGGCTGGAGAACGAGCCATCCACGTCAAACTTGGGAAGCCTTCTCCAAACGCATCCAAGTTGTCTGCCGGGAACGCAGAAGGAAGGCTGGCCCTAAGATGAGCGGCGGGCGGCTGAGTCACTTCACTTCGCAAGCTACACCTGGCCACAATCTTGCTGTTGACCACCCCCACCCCACCAAGGCAGAAATAGGGAGAGGCCAAAATTTACAACCAGAAACCTTTGGCATTCAAGGTCAAGCGTCCCCGACAAACGCCAACAGTCCAGTTGCCTCGATTCCGTCACTTGGATAAGTCTCGAGCCACGCGGACATATTCGGAGACGGCGCGACGATAACGTGTCTGGAATCTCGAGCGTGAAACCCCCACAACCGCCCTCCCGAGAGATGGCTGAAACCAGCGGAAAGGCCCCAGAGACAAGCGGCTCAAATGACTTTCCTCCTCGCCCGTCCGGCCCCAGAGACAAGCGGCTCAAATGACTTTCCTCCTCGCCCGTCCGGCCCCAGAGACAAGCGGCTCAAATGACTTTCCTCCTCGCCCGTCCGGGAGGGGCTCGGGAGTAGAGCCGCCGAAGTGGCTCGGGCGTCCGGCCGGGACGCGGCCGGGACACCTCACCCGGGGGGTGAGGTGTTCCCAGTGCATCCGGCCAGGAGGAGGCCCGCAGGAAAACCTAGCGGCCGCTCGGCCCGGGTCGAGCCCCGGTGGAAATGGACGAAGTGGTTGGGGGGGAGAAAGACTCTGCCTAGGCTGCCGCGCCCGCCGCCGGAGACTAAGCATCTCGCCTGGCATCCGCGGCAATCGCGGCCCGTCCCCTTTTGTCCGCTGCCTTTTTTGGCAAGGTGCTGTGTGGGTGGAGCTAAAGATTCCGTCAAGAAAATCACAACGTACCAGCGGCGGCTCTCAGCTCCTTCATTGCTGCCGCCCTCCCATTTCAGGACCATTTCACCGATGATTTGTAGAGAAAAGTGCAGCGCCAGTAGAAGGAGTCGTAAGCACTTTGATCCTTTACTCAACTGGCGTGTCACAAGTGACAAAGCCTTGCCGCATCATTTATTCAACTTCAAACGCACGTTGCGTAATCCCGACGCGCCGCAGCAACGCCCATTCGCAAAGAGCGGACAAATAAGTCCGCTACAATCACCTCGGACACTTCGTAAAGCCAACACACCTCCGGCGCGCATTCCAATTTGCTGCGGTCAATGTTTTTTTCTTCGGTTTCCCGCTGATTTACCTCACGGATGAACTTATTAAAAGCACCTGTAGGCAAAGTGGGGCCGGCGCGCCACGTCCTGCCCGTCGGCGGTCCCCGAGCGCCTTTGGCCGCCTCTCTGAGGTCAAAAGGCAAAGGGCAAGCCTGCGCCGCTTTCATGCGGACGCCGGCGGCTTCCGGACAGCGCCGCGTTTCCGCGCGCAACCCTCGTCGTGCGGACGGCCCGACGCCGCAAAGCTCCCCGCTTCCGACCGCACTTCGGGGGAACACGCCGGGGGGACACGCCGGGGCTCCCCAAGTTGGGGGAATTCACTTGGGACGGCCTTCCGTAAAAGGGGGGCTGCAGTCAAAATTCCAACGCTGTCACAACAGGTTTTAAAAACTCGATGCCATCTATTATTTGGCCGCTCGCCCGTCGGACTCAATTATTCTACTCGAAAATAGAAACGCAACACTTTTGGTTCGGCTGCCATTTTTCAGGTGTCGTGTGATGTGCCATCGATGGCATACATTTAGAATGGTTAAAAGCCCTAGGACCATAGGGCGTCAAAGGCCTTCCTTCACGTGCACGTCCTTACTTTAGACGCTAGATGTCGACATAACCGACTTGACTACTATAAACTGGCCAGCTTAGTTGAAATCATAAAAACCAACACAAACCCAAGTCACCGCTCTTATGTTTTTACATTGCCATATAACCCGAGCGCATTAGCGATGCCATTCCCTTTTAATAATCGATTCGATAACGCTTTGTGTACCAGGTGGCAAAGAATGAGACGCACGCGATGTAGGAGAAATAAAACAAGAAGAAACCTGTTGTCTACATAGGAGAGAATGTGACAATCACAATTGTATCGACATGTTATCCCTTGTATTGCATTGCTCAGATACGTAAGCAAAAAAGCCAGGAGGCTTCTTCTTCCTTCTTGTTATCTGCTCACTGGGCAGCATCTGGCTGCCTCCCCCTGCCCCCTCCCCAAGTGAAAACAAAGTGGCCATTGGGCACAGCTGGGGTCAAAACAAAGATAAACAAAAAAAAAAAAAGGGAGCTGGCCGGCTCTCCAAAAATTCACCACTACGGATCGGCCCTCAGAGTTGCATCTTTTCCACAGGACACCAAAAGTCTCGCTTGGCGTTTTGCAGCTCTGAATCAAATGACCCCCCCCCCTGCCGCATTTTGCCGGAGGGGACGCAAACGATTGTGGATATGCGCAATGCGTGGCCGGTGGCCAAATTGGCACCATTTGCCAAAGGAACCACAATGTCCAGACGAGAAGCCACATGGCGGAGGGGAGGCCGGAGCCGCTCCCTCCGGGGGGGCCTGACCCTAGCCGCTCCTCCCGTGGGGGGCGGGGGGGGGGGCTGACCCGAGCCGCTCCTCCCGGGCTCAGTGACGGGCGACTCAAGAAGCTGGTGGTCCTAGCGCGGTAAAACATCAAACCATGCAGTAAGGAGTCAAACGTCAAGATTGATGGTTTTGGAGCGGAGGTCGGGAAGTTCTAAAAACGGGAGATGTTTTTGATGACATCCATACACCTGGTAAGCAAAGAAGTAAACTCCCGGACATACTCAGGTCAGAACAGTATTCTGGGGGGTGATTGGCGCCCTCATTCAGTTGCTCAAGTTGTCAAAAGGTCACCATAGTGCAGGTCAGGTCAGGGTTTATTTGATAGGAAAAGGTTGTTTCCAATGGTCAAACATAGTGTCTCATTCTGACCTGTATTTCCATGTGGTGATGTTTGTATGGAGGGGGGGGGGGGTATGTCTTGTTTTAAAACATGAAAAGAAAAGCTTAGAAGGTGTTTTACATCTGAGGTGTTGAATCATAGAGGCTAACCCAGGCTTGAAACATTCAATCTGATACTTGTACGAATTAAGGAATAAGGATGTCGTTTGCCTGAAGGATCTTGTCCCAAGCAGGAAGGTCAGCGCGGGTCAACTCGGCCCATCAGGCCTCAGCACATTTTCCCTCCCCATGCGGCCGGCACGGAAGGCGAGGCGAGGCGAGGCGAGGCGAGGCGAGGCAAGGCCGGTTTATTTGGATAGCGCGTTCGCTGCACAAGACAACTCAAAGTGCTTGACATAAAACATCAAAAGCATTCCAGAAAGAGGAATAAAACATTGAGAAGTACAAAAAAAATCAAAATCACTAAGAATAATTCCATTAAAATGATTAAAGGTCCCCAAAGGTTTCTGAACAAGCAAGCAAGCAACAAAACAAAAGGAAGCTCGCTCGCTCGCTCGCTCTCTCGCTCGGTCGCTCGCTCGCTCTCTCGCTCTCTCGCTCTCTCGCTCTCTCGCTCTCTCGCTGGCTCGGCACTCGATCAAATCGAGGTTTGGGGCTCAAAACGTGCGTGCTACTCACTGGATAGGAATCCTGGTCTGCAGCCTCAGTTGCGAGTGACCATCAAGGGTCCTCCAAATCCAATGTGGCTCGGGGTTGGGGGGCCCGGCAGGGACCCCTAAAGGGCCATCAATGTCCCATTTGTGTGCCACAATGAGCCGCTGTCCTCGTTGAGCATGCAACACAACTGACGTCTTTCCAAAGGTTTCCTACAAACACATCAAACAGTTAGCATACTTCTTGTCTCTTCTGCCACTCAAATGTTCCTTTCAGCTACTTTGGAAAAGTCACCACGCACATTTTTAAAGACTTTTCCTTTCGATATTTCATTACATATTTTCAAATGACACTCAAGGATGCCATACATGATGAATAAGTGGAATCGTTTTAAAGTAGGGCAGAACATACCTCAAGGAATGACATTTTTGTTATCAAATGAAAGAAATATATTTTTTTTTTTCCATGTGGAAAAATATGAATGTATTCCTATCGAATGAAGTTGCTGGGTGCTTGTAATGGCCCTAGATACTGCTCTCCTATTGGATGGCGATGTGCAATTAAGCTTGCATCTGATTGGTCAGTCATACGCCTCTCTTTTACTTTCTGCACTGCATGTAATATTACCACAATGACAATATATGAAAACAAACAAACATAATAGTATCTCTCTTTAGAAGTCTTACTTGAATACTCTAAATAATACCTCTTCTGCAAAAAAAAAAAATCCATCTTTAACAAAATACTTCTACCTTTTCAATGTAAGAAAACAGTAGACTCACAAGGACATGTATTCATCAAAGAAAAAAAAACGGCACTTCAGTCTTTGGTTTTCTTGCTCCTAGTTATTGTTCTCCTCATCCTGTGTTCTTGAGTCCAAAACTAAAGCGACTCAAGTCACCTTTGCAGACTCTGCTCTCCTCCGACAGCTTTTGAGTGTTTTTCTGTGCCCATTTTTGAGCTTTCTGGCCGGCGCTTTTATTATAGACACTGAAATACAAACAGGTATGTGCGAGCTTTGCACACGGTTCCCTTTTCCGCGCGTCGTCACTACTGTCTCCGTGCTCAACTCCGAACCGGAAGCGGAACGCAACTCTCGGTCCAGCGTTTGAACCCCAAAACCGCAAGAGGGATGTCGCGTTACTTGCTTCGTCGCCAACACTTTTCGATGGCACTCGCGCGTGGAACGGAGCGCGCACACGCACGGGCTCGTCCGAATTGCCGCTCTTTGGCTCTCCCCTCCGGGTTCTCAACCCCGCCTACCTCCCGCCCACGCCACACGGGTAACGGTGCACTCATACGCACACATACCCAAAAAGGCCAGATAAGGTGTAAAAACGTGGACATTTTTGGTCACCCTCCATGGCAAACAAATGGACAAAAGACTGTTGGGTCCATTTGCTTTTAGTCAAGAAAGGCTTTCACGTGCCGACAAGACTGGATCGTGAGTCCTCACATTTTGAAAGACGATGAACTCCATGGAATGGGAGACTATCGTTTTCTTTTACTCAAGTCTGCATTTCGGCTACGCCTTTTTGCGCGAATTTGCAGTTTGCTTTGCAGACAAAACAGGGAAAGAAGGAAGTTGTCCACGTGTACCAGCTCAGCCCAGGGCACATTTTGCAACCCATGGCGACTAGCAACGTTTGACCGAATGTATGAAAAAATAAAAAGTGGTGTGTGGCTTTCCGCCTTTTGCAACTTGCTTGCAAGATGTCTGCGCGAGACTTGGACAAATAAGCGTCAGACGACTGTCAGCTTTGCGTCTCCTTGAATTGCGGAGGTCAACACAAGCAGACAAATTGTACTCATGTGAGTCCCTTCTAAACGACCTTTCAATAATTGATCTTTTTTTAGGAATAATAACTAACGACCACGCTAAATGTTGAGGTTCGATGGTCGTGTGATAATTGTTGGCCTCGGGCCGGTCGCGAGTCCACTTCAAATCCTACTTTTACCTTTCAAGTAAGTACTTTGCGCGATTTGTGCGCTGCAGCACCATTTGGTTGTCGTGTACAGTACTCTCAACACGGCGTTCGATTCTTTTCTATATCGCCCCCCCCCCTTTTCGATTTTTTTTTCTCTATTCTTTTCCGTTTTTTTCCAAGTTTGACGCGTTTGGAGCGTGGGGACAACGACAGGCAAAACGATGCCGTTTGCAGCTCAACTGTTTGTGCGTCCGAGGAGGAGCCGCCGAGAGAAGGCACGCGACGCACTCGGACTTACTTGAGAAAGCTTCCTCTTCTGCTTTTGTTCTCTTGTTGTCCTTGAAGAAGGAAGAAAGTGAGAGGCAGGACGAGTCCGGAAATGAACGCTTGGGCGGTGTGCTGGCGAGTGTCAAAGGCAACTTCTGCGGGCGTCGCTTGGAGAGCGAGAAAAAAATGGCCCGACGTTCGAGATTCGCGATTTAGGGAGCGTCTACAAGTGTCATGTTCGATGGTGTTAAAAATGGACAAAAACATTCACCAAAAATCAGTTAACATTTCCTCATTCTGATTGCTGTAGTAGATGGCAAAGGGAGGCATCTAACCATTTTACATTTCGCACTATATTCATCCTTAAATTGAATCCAACTTCTCCAAAATGACCCACATGACCAAAAAATTGAGGTGTAATAGAGGCCTTCCAAATTCGCAGATTTTTGGTGAAACCCTCGACATGAAATTTGTGGACGGTCCCTAACCCGTGGCCATCGAACGTTGACGGTCAAACCAACTTTTTTTTTCTCGCTTTTTTAGCGAGAGGGTCTGATTGCAGACCGCAGACCACGTAAAAGTTCACGCCCCTATGCCCGATGAGTGTGAGCAAGTTCTGTGGTGTAGTTGTGATCGGTGTCCGCGTTTTCCAGTCAACCAAAGGACGAGTCGCGAGCATACTGTAAATGCACTGCATAGTATTTGATGAATGCAAGGACATAAGACAGTTCTAAAATTACTCAAATAACTCCGGGTCAAGTCACGTGTTTGAGTCAGCGTGGAGCCCTTAGACGACATGGAGGTAAAAAAAGCTTTCTTTCCATCATTGCAGAAACATTTCGTCCGTTCCCTTGCAAAAACTTTGCGTTCCCAGAAAAGAAGGAAATGATTGTGAGGGAATGCTGTTTTTTTGCACTTCCATTTCTCGCGTAGGGGCTACAAGTCAGTGATGTCGCATTATCGTCTTTTTACACGCAGCAATAGCTTATTGGACCTGTCTGTGTGCATAAAAGTAGTAACTTGTAAATGGCCAATCCACCGTGACACTGAGCGTAATGCAATTGTTATTCCCAGCATGGACAAACTATCAGGTTGCGGTGAATGTCACAATGGAATATGAACAACATCGTTTTACTCGGTGGTGACATGAACGTTAAGAATTAAATGTTATTTAAGCACAGGTTGTTGTATTTATGTTGCTATTGGCCTTTTCTGCCATTTGCCCGACCGACAGAAACAGACGAGCAAATTCAATGGACCCGCTGTGAGTTTTCTTTCCATCGGATGGATGCCTTCTTGGAGAAAAAAACGAACACACGTTGACTGACTGAGCAGCAGAGCTGGGCAGTCCGTCCCCGGGCCGGACCGGCCGGATGCCCATTTTTGGGGTGGGGGGGGAGTGACAAATTTTTAAAAATGGCTGGACTAAGCATGGCCGGAAGTCGATTTTAGTCCGGCCCACTAATCGGCCCTCGCGCGTGTGACGTGCTCGCGAGGCGGCCAAAAATCATCTCAGCCTACTCGGTGAAAGGCTTCTTTTTAGGCTTCTTTCTACTCCCGCGTCAGCGCGAGCGACAACCGCTGTTATAGGGATTGGGGTATACAAATCCAACCCCGGGGCTCGCAATGCAAGGAAGCACGCAGTTGGGTAAATACCAGTGGCGCATTTGAAGCGTGTCCACAGCGGGTTGGAATAGTAAATTAGCCAGCTAATGATTCTTTAAAAGCCTCTGCCGTTAGCGTCCCTCCCGCAGCGACGTCAATCACGGACGCTTTTTTTCTTTTTTTTTGGGTCGGGGGGCGGAACGGGGCGGGGGCCGACAATATTCATGAATATGGCCGTAGGGTTGCGGCCGGAAGGGTCCCCAAGTCAAGGGTGCAGGGTCGCGGCCGGACCGGCGAAAAATGGTCAAGTGCCCAGCTCTGCTAAGTAGTTTTGTGAATCGCTAACTGGTGTGCTATCTGTATTAGTGCTTCAGTAATGCACAATGAGATGTATTTTAAACTAGCGTTTGTAATAAGCATGTATGAAAATGGCTGTCCCGAAGATGATACCAATGCTTTGCTCGTGAAAGTCGGCCGAAGTTTGCAGTCGGAATCGCTAACGGACGCTCCGGATTACAGCCGAAATGGGCAAGACGAGATCGGTCTAACAAAAAACGAGTTTTTAATGTATTTTTTCCCGTACAAAAATTGTTATACGGCGTACGCAATTTGAAATGATCAAAAAACGTATAAAATACGGGGAAAACGTACATGTTGACAGGTATGCATTCCGATGGTGTCACGACAGGTATTTTTGGCCGTTTTTATGGCTAACACAAAGCACTTCTGAACTGAATGGTTTGTTTTCTATCCCATTACTGTCCATTTTGATTGGAGTGGAAATTCAACAAGGGGCCTTTATTGCTTTGATCACTTCAACTGGATTCACGGCAACCATTCAATTCAAACACGATCACTCATAAGCACTTAATTCTGTCGATGGGCATTTCCAGCTGAGGTGTACAGTCGCGATGAGATCAGACTAACAGCTTCTCCTATTACCAATGGAGGCTCACTGACAACATTGATGACTGTAGCTTAAGCGCTTTTTTTTATTAGTTGTGCTTTTTTTTATTAACTGCCAAGTGGTTCATTTTTAGTAGCATTGTCATCATTGCCATTTTTGTAACAAACGCTAGACCAAACAAAGGCATGCCCATCACATGATGATTGCAAACGCTATTCCGCCATATCATTGCACGCTATTGAAGCACCGTTAGCCATGAAAAAAGGGGAAAGCCTAGCGATGGACGGGCATAGCAAGTCTTTGACGTGAACTCAATCATTAGAATCAGTTCATCAAAAAGAACCGTTCCAAAGATTGGTTCAGCCCCCCAATCAAAGTTGACCGTTGAAAAGAGTTCTTTGGAATGCTGGCGAGAATTGTGAAGGAGGTGGCGGGCGGCGCTCAGACGGCGTGCATATGCATGTGCAAGCCCATGTTGGACTTGTGCTTGAGTTTGGCGTGCAGCAGCATGTGCGCCACCACGCCGGCGCGCACGTCCATGCGCGCCATCTCCTGCTTCAGCTTGCTGGCGCTCTGCTTGATCTTCACCACCGCCGCTGGAAGGAAGGAAGGCAGGAAGGAAGGAAGGCAGGAAGGAAGGAAGGAAGGAAGGAGGGCAGGAAGGCAGGAAGGCAGGAAGGAATCGCACACGCGTCACATGGGGACCTTCGGGCCGCCAATGGAAAGCGTCGCTCACCTCCGTCCGACATGCTGCTGCCTCGCTCCTCCATCTCCTGCTTCACCTTCTCCAACTCGTCACTCAGCTGAAAGGTGGCGACACCACAACGCAACGTGCCAACAGCATGAGAGAGTCTATAGATTTATGGCTTTTGATCAAAGGCCGGGGTCATGAAGAACATATTTGATATGAGTAGTTTCCGGACAGCTGAAAGCGATCGAATTTAACTACCGTACATCATAGGGGTGAATATTTTATTTGAAGTAGTCAAAAGTCAAAGTAGTATATGTCAGGGTTTGTTTGAACTTGATTTGATGTGTGTATTATGTGAGCAATGGTTGTTCCTATTCGATCAAGTCTTTCATCTTACCATGTAAGAGGAGGAGGGGGGAGCGCGCATCCATGGGTGAGAAGGGTGCATCCTTTCACACACGAGGGGGGCTGCCCACGGTGTCACCTTTTTGTATGATCCTCCAAAAAAAAGCAGGTGTTGCTTGTTTACCGTGGGCAGCTCCCCCCGTGTGTGAAAGGATGCACCCTCTGGCGCTTTTCCATTGTGGCGGTTCCACAGCGAGACGGCCTCACTTGACCCCAAGCGGTCGACTTTTTGGGGGCCGAGCGGTCGCGACGGAACCACTATTCCAAAATCATCTCGGAGGTGGCTCTAAAACGCCGTCCGAGTGGGGCCAAGCGGGGCCATGTGGTCACCGTCATCTAATTGACGCGCGAGGGACTCCGCCGCACACGCCCATTTGCTGGTTTTAGACGAGCGCGACCGCCGCCCAAGTGGGAAACGTGCAGCGTATACAATAACCAGAATGGTGTTTGACAACATCTTTTCAATTCCATCTGGCCAAACGGATGAAGCCTGAGGCTGCCGTTGGCCCGGCCCGTCCCGTCCCGTCCCGCCCCGCCCCGCCCCGCCCCGCCCCGTCCCATCGGTCGTTTTTCATTTAGCGGCAGCGTGACGCCTTGACTGACCTGGGCCAGGAGTCCGGTCCTGTGGGCCACGCCCCCGCTGGCGCGTCGGTAGCTCTCCCTGACCTGGCGCAAGACCGCAAGAGCAAGACGCTAAAAAGGAGGAAGAGCGGCGATTTGGAGGGTGGCGGCAAGGGGCGGGGCCTGACCTCGTCCAGCTTGGCCCGGGCGGAGCCATATTCGCCGACGACGCCTTCCAGCTGCTTGTTCATGTACTTCTCTCGACTGGACACCTTCTCCAGCGTCCTGCTGATGTCCTCCTCCAGCTTGTCAAGGTAGCCCTGACAACACCAGAAAAGACAACTCGCTAGCTGGCTAGCTAGCCGGCTAAAACGGATCCAAATCGGATTTCTGCCATGATATAATTCACCGTCCACTGTCACGTGGTGACGGCGGTGTGGAGTGTTCGTAGGCGCAAAGTCACAGGATGCCATGAGGAGCTTGATCATGTCAGTCAGCTGTGTTCATGACATGAAACTCCTGCGTCTAAGTCCAACATTGGCCAGAACAAATCCAAATCTATGAGCCAGAACTTCCGTTGACAATAAAAGACAGTTGCACAAAGTCAAGTCACAGTACTGCTCCCATCTCACATGCAGTAAACGGGCCCAACTTTACAATCTCAACACATGCAAAATACGGTGAGCGAGACTCATGTTATACATGGGTTCTATTCATTGGCGCAAAGCAGTTGGCGATTATTATTTGTGAGCCGAGCCAGACTTGTTCTATTGAGGATAATAAGAAAGCGGCGCGGCAACACTGAGTGACTCTGGTGGACTTTGCCGCACGGCAGCACGCGCCTGTGTGTTTTGCACCTGTTTGCTGTGCTTCGAAGACACAGGACGCTCCAAGTGCCTTTGTGCTTTTACCACGAGCGCCACGCTTCAACCGCCCCGAGTGAGCGCATCGCTTTGGCCCAGTGCAAAACGGCCCGGTGCAAATATGGCTGCGGGCGATGCCGGAAGCAAGCCCGAATGCGGGCCGGGGGGGCGTGGTCGGAAGCCTTTTGGCACGGGGCCAAAAGGGGGCGGAACCCAACGGGAGTGTTGAGGAAAGGCCAACATTGGGAGCGTGTGTCACCGAACGCACCTTGGCCTCCCGCAGCCCCGACGTGATGGCGTCCTGGTGCTGGTGCATTTGCTCCACGTGCACCCTCCAGTCCTGCACAAAGCAAAGAGCAAGAGACAAAAGATTTTTTTAAACGTTTGTCTTAAGCTGTAATGTGCAAGAAAGCCCAAAATGGCCAAAATCCGCCGATTGTGACCAATTGCAAGCGCCAATTGAGCCAAACGGTTGCGCCCCCAAAATGTTTTGCCAGGTGCGAGCATCCCCGCGATGACTTTGCCGCGTTTGAGGAGGCGCCGGACCTTGTTGTCGGTCCTGATGGTGACTTTGAGGAGGGGCAGGACCCTTTCCACCTCCAGGTTCCACTCGGCGGCGTCCAGTGTGGAGCGCAGGATCTCGTCGGGTTTGGCCGCCGCCGCCGCTTCCTGAGGGAACAACGGCAGCTTCAAAGCTGGCTTCAAACGACTCGCTGGCGCCGACGGCTCACCTGACGCGCGCTCTGCAGGCTCAGCGCCTCCAAGTCCACCAGGTTGTGCTCATCTTCGTCGTCGTCGTCGTCCTGAAGAGACACAAAGCTCTCGCTTCAGCACCGAGCGCAACCGGGAGGAATACTAGTCGAGGAAGCCGACCAAGAGGAAGAGCGCAGCACGTACGGCGACGCGCTCCGTATCCTTGAGGGGGAGTTCCGGATGGTCGTCCATCACCGATTCTTCTTCGGTGCTTTCGCTTGGGTAGTTTGGCCTGAAAGGAACAACGGCAGTCATGTCGAGTCTTCCCTCACACACGGGCAAGCAAACAGGGAACAAAATGAATCCGTCCATCCATTTGCTGAACCGCTGATCATAATCAATTAACTGATTAATCATTGCGCCTTTAATTAGGTGCACTAGAATTAGATTTAGCTTTCTTAGCTGGTAAAGCACCTAAAAAAACCAAAACATTTAAAAAGTCTTTTTTGGGGCCAATTCTGATGACATTGGTCAACAACAAATTGACTGTCCAAGATTTTTGTAGCTGATTTTTAGCCAATTTGATGCGCTGGATGGAAACAAGACGTTGGCTTTGCTCAATCGGGTCAACTTTTGGAACGATGGCCGGCCACCCGTTTTTGGCTTTTTCCAGACGTTTGCGCTTTAAGACAGAGGTTCTCAACCCGAATGAATGCCGAGCACAGCCCACGGAGGTGCGCACCTTTGAAAGGAGAATCCGCGCCTCTTGAGCGCGTGTTCCGCCAGCGTGTTCAACACGAAGCACACGTGCTCGCCTGAACCAGACTTCAGCTTGGACGGCGGGAAGTCCACCTTCACCCCCTCAACACACACAAAACAAGACACGTTGACCAAGGCGCCGTCATCCGTTCCCAAAAGCGGGGCCATGCCAAAGCGGAGCAAGATTACCAGCGCCCTGAGCTGGGCCAGGATGTTGGCCACGGCGGCGCCGGGCTCGTCGTCCTCCCGGGGCCCGGCGAAGCTTCTGCCCGCGCCGTTGATGAGCCAGGTCGCCATGATGGTGAACACGTAAAACTGCTCGCCCGGGTTGGCCGCCAGGTAAGGGCTGGACACAAAGTAATGTCTGCAACAGCACAGAGCATGCACGCACGCACGCAGGCAGGGTTAGGGCAACTTTTGGCCTCCGCAAATGAAGGCAACTCATTGTAAGATACGGGATTTAAGCATACAATTTGGCTCGATTGGCTTCATTCCCGCACGGCCGAGGAAATAGCGTCACATTGGGTAGGGCTGCTCCATGATGAAAAAAAAAAAAATTCCTCATGATTATTTGGGTCACAACTGAAATTGCGATTATTACAAACGATCATTGATTTTGGGGGACAAAGCAAGAAAAATTTTAAACGTCAAAAATATGAATACATGGGAGTCCCTTTTGGACTCCCCAAATTGATCAAATGAGTCATTATCAATCTTTTTTTAAAAAAGGTGCAAATGCATGGATTCGAGCATGTTTTCCTTGTGTAAACGATTACGAATTTGTCGTGGAGTGTAATAATCGTAATTGCAATTGAATTTCGATTAATTGCACAGCCCAAACATTGGGGGCTGGAAGACAATCTTTGGCACGGTCGTAATTTGCTAAATATAAGGGGTTGCTCGCTTAATTCATGGGGTCACATATTGCAACAGTGGGGGTCCACGTGCACTGATCGGGGTGAGACGGATTAGGATGACGCTACCGTGGTCTAAATTTGGTGTCGATACCACGGAGTAGTACCTTCCGCCCCAAATTGATATGTTATGGTCTGTGAAGGACACATTCAATATTAGCGTCAGACTTTGAATCAATAAGTCAATTGCTCAATTGTCTGCTCAGTTAGGAGCCATCAATCATCAGGCACACAACTGGCCAGATCTGTTCGGCAGTCACAACACGAGGGCCCACGGAGGTCTTGGGAGCGCACTTTGGATACTTGTTAAAAACAAGGTTGAGAACCACTGTCTCAGTTCATTTGAGTTTCGACAGCAATATAAAAGACAGCAAGATGTTGTAGGGGTGTGACGTGCCTGGAGAGGGGCTTCATGTTGTGTTTTTCCAGCAGCTCCTGGTCGCAGTTTAAGATTTTCAGCTTCTCCGCCAGCGCCTCCATAAGCACGAAGCCGTGATGAGGAGCTCCCGGGCCGCGTTCGTCCTCCTCCCACCCGCGGCGAGCGTCCTCCGCCATCCTGGCCGCCTGTCAAGCTCTTTTTTGCGCTTTTTGTATTTTTCAGCCACCAATTAGGAGGCGCTGCGTGTTGTTAGCATGCCGCTAGGCTAACGCGGTTTGTTTGCTGGCCGTTGTCAGGCAACGGGGAGCTAACCAACTAGCTAGTTAGCTAATGTTAGCCGAGATTCATATTTCTCCTCGCGACATGAACACGTCAGCGGTCAAAAGTGACCGTATGACAACACTCGCCGCGAATTTGTTAACTTGCCCCGGGAGAACCATTAAATCCCCCCCCCCTCCCCATAAAAACAAAAGCGGTGAACAGCGGTAGCTTCTCCTTTCACTTGGGCAGCATCTCCTTCGCGTACTCTTTCCTATGATTGTCCAATAGCGTTTAAGCGTATTATCGCCACCTACTGGTATGGCGTGTGGTTTAAGTCGACTTCTTTTGTGTTTCCCAACCTGGGTACGTGAACGTGAGCACGTTGCAGATGGGACGTGGACAGTGGTGGGCAAGTTACTTCCAAAAGGTAATATATTTCATATTACGAGTTGCTTGCATTTGAAAGTACTTTACTTTCGAAACTTGTAAAAGGAAATGAAGAATTTGCAACCAAAGCTGGCAAAGTTAACTTAAATTATGTGGGGCATAACAGCACTTTAGAGTTTCATCTTTTTGTATGAAAAGTGCGATATAAATAAATTTGATTTGATTTGATACACCATACAGTTTAAACCCCATATAGTTTAAGAGCCTTTATAATGCAGGGAAGTGACAACAAAATTAAAAACGTTTTTTTAGTCCAGCAAGGACAATGTCACCGGAAACCGTTGGAAAAAAGGAACAAAATAGTGTTTCAATTTTGTCACCACATTAAGAATGAAGTCATGACATTTTCAAGCACAGGTGTTAAACCCAAGGCCTGGGGGCGAGATACGGCCCGTGACATCATTTTACGTGGCCCGTGAAGGAAATCATGTGCGTCAAATTCACCTTTCTTGCAAATCGTCTTCACTTTTAACAACACTGAGCTGTGAGATATTGCAAGCATTGTTTTGGTGACCAATCGCTTCTTTAAAATATATTGACAAAATGTTGAACAAATAATTATTTACAGCTGATACCAACTGAGGCAGATGTGTTGTTATTATGTTGACAGTTATTTGTGTTATTTCCGGTTGTTAGGAATATTTGATGGACCCACATTTTGAGAAGAATGTTTATTGTCCAAATGGTCCTCAGAGAGCATAACAAGAAAAGAGCAAGAAAATGTACAACCAAGGTTTCGAGAAACATTGCACAAAGACATCCAAAACATGTACAGCAAAGAAGGCACTCGTGTGTGTGTGTGTGTGTGTGTCTTTGGATGGACCCGCCGCCCGCTGACGTGTTGGCGGACTCTTTTCTAACGGCTAGACTTTGAGAAAAGCTCAAGTTGCGTTTGATCACCGTTGACAGCGTGCGACCATGACGACGTGCTTTTCAAGTCAAACAAGGAAAGCAGTTTTCCACTAACATTTGGTCAAAATATTTTGGATTGGCGGGCTTCTCAAACTGGGGTCCACGAGACCCAAATTGAATAATTTGCCATCACCTCCGTTAACGGCATCTCGTTTGTTTTGTGGAATCCTTAATTGAACTTTTTCCAAGTCATTTTGGCGGCACCAAACATCTAAGTGAGGCTAAGTGCCGACCTAGTCGGATGCTGAAAGCGTGGAGCTTCCAACGTGGAAGCGACATTTTTCACTGGCAAACACGTTTGAACGTACTTTGGGGCCCCGCCCCCAGGCCTTACTTGGGCCCGCCTGGACCACCAGCGATAACTCGGCCCGTTCAAGCTTCGAGCCAATGAGGAGCTCGGATATGAACGGGAGCCAAATGAACAGTTGCCCCCCCCCCCCTCAATACAACAGGAAAAAGTTTGATCCTATTTTTGTTGTTGTTTTTTTTGCAAACAAAGCTGTCCTTTCCAGAATCAAAGGTGTTATGTTACAGAACCATTTTTGAAATTCAGCTTTCTCCCCCGGTTCAAACTTTATTTTTGGATGACGTTCTTATTCAGAACAAGCAACACCCAAAAACTCAAAGGAATGAAATATTGAGAATCTGGCACACGAGAAGAGATGACCAAAATGTCGGAAAAAGTAGGAACTTGAAAAGTTCAATTTGAATCCAGCTAAATCTCCTCAACGTGTTCTCAAAGTAGCACCAGTGATAAGAGGGCTCTCCCTAGTGGTACGCCAAACAATCAATGAAATGTTGGAAATGCAAATCATTAAAGCAATTTCTTTTTTACTCCACTTCAGTACGTTTGTCACGTATCGTTCAGCTCGCATTTAACTTGGAAGTACAATACGAGTACAGCTAATCTTTTCAAATTTTTTTTTTCAAATATTTAATGAGGTAGAGTTTTTTTTACGTAACTTTTATGTCCAAAACATTGAAACACTGCGGGTCCAAAATGTAGGAAGAAGTTAAAGGTGAAAAACAAAAACGTTGACGTTAAATATATCATGAGCCAAATGGCATAATTGCCTTTGCCGAGTTGAACGTTGCGTCACGATCTCACTGAAAAGGCAACGCTCTTGCTGAAAATCCCGTTTTGCTTGGTTTTAATCCAAGCAACTCTACTCGTTTTTTTTTTCAATTTGAAGTGTTTTTCTTGGACTTCAAAAATGTCCCCAAATGACTTAGCCAATGATGCTATTACTAGGCTAACGACACCTTAATACAGTCATACATCATTTTATCTAGGGAAAATATGACTTTATTCCCATTAGATTACAACGGGAGCCCCCAACAAACGACAACTTTGCTCTTGTAAACATTCCGACTTTTACAATTGACTTTTCCGTATTGACAGCGTTTTTTCTCTCTGCTTTATGACGCTAGGTTTTTTTTTGCCCCCCACAAAATAGGCACTTTACAAATTGCTTTGGCATCGAGGAGGGTACAGTGGACCCTCCCACACATTTTCGGTGTTGGCCATTTGCGGATTTCATTTCTCACAGATTTTTGCATTTCAGGAAAAAAAATCCTGTTCATCAGTTTGTAAAATAAAAAAAAGAAGAAAGAAAATTATCCCCAGACCCAAAAAGTTTGAGAAATTCCGCTTTAAAACGACAACACCTGCTCGCTAACGCCGCTAGCATTAGAATGTCGCCATGCAGCAGCAAGCGCTTCGATCACGTCGCCATAGCAACTCGGTTCAAATGGAATGTAGTAACTCATAGTTTAAATGGACCACACGTGAAGCACAGTACTTTTTTTTTTTCTTCAGGCACTTGCGTGGCCTTACCTTGCTCGGTCAGCCAATCAGAACACTCGAGTTGACAAAAACGGCTCATTTACATCTTTTTTCTTTACATTCGTTCCAAAGCCACTTACACAAAGAAAAGTCACTTGTAAAGCTAAGCGTAAAGTTCAAAAACGACGCAAAACCAAATCTTTTTTCTCAAGTTGAAAAATGGAGTGCTGCCCCCTACTGGTGCGGAGGCTCATTTCCAAAAGCTCGTCCTGTGCCTCTTTTTGGTCGGTGGAGCTGAAAGTGGTGTTTGGAGCAGCCTGGAAAGCTGAGCGCCAGGAATCTTGTGGAAGTGCCGGCAATGCGATCCAAGCGGGGGCCGGGCGGGTTTTCAGGGCTCACCAGGCGCCGCCGCAATGGCCGCCGAGCGACTGACAGTTGCTGTAGCGCTTCTTCACCATCATGCTGACGTAGGCCTTCATCAGCTTGGCGATGGCCATCACCTGGACAAGAGGAAGGGCAAGGGCAGATGTCGCTGAGCAAGGTGCCACACTGGCACCTTTCTACTCGGCACCTCCAAACTCGTTCCGACATACTAGTAGGCTAAATGCTAATAACATAGCAATTTTTTCCCCCCATAATGCCACGGGGTATTGCGCACGCTGAACAAACATATTAAAACCATAACAACGACTAATGAACAAAGTTGACTTCATTTTTGAAAGTATTGGCACAGTATAATGTAAGCCAAATGTGGAAATATTTTTTTTTACTTGCGCATTAGGGGAAAATGCGACGTTTTTAGTATGTTTGCGCGTATTTAATGATGTTGAAATGTGCATGTTTACTCCACATTGGCACTCGCGCTTCCGTATGGCACGGCACGGCACTTTGCGCTTGTTAGCGGAATGTTGCTCAAATTGGGGCTCCTTGCTTGCTTGCTTGCTTGCTTGCTTGCTTGCTTGCTTGCTTAGTTAGTTAGTTAGTTAGTTAGTTAGTTGATCGGCTGCTTGGTGGCTTTTGGCGCTGATATGAAAGGCTCGCGTCACCCGGCAGGTGCACATTTTCTTCTCCCCTTACCATTTGCGTCTCAAAGACGAGTTCTCGTCCGTCCACGGCGATCTTGTAGGTGTTGGCGAGCGGCGCCCCGAAGGACAGGATGCGCTCGTAGGGGAAAACCTCCAGAGGCCACGGCTCGCCTCGCTTGTACACCGAGACGGCTTCGCGGCTCACGCCCAGCCAAAGCTCCGACGGGAACGCGCCGTCACCACACTGCCGGACAAAATAACATCGGAACACTGTCTAACCGCACATTTTCAAACCAATTGGGTTTTTCATTCTTTCCACAGTGGAGGGGGGGTGGTGAGCGCGCATCCATGGGGGTGAAGGTAGCATCCTTTCACGCGCACTCACACACACGCACACGCACACACTGTAAGCAGCCCCCCCTTCCTCCTCCTCCTCCTCCTCCTCCTTCGCACTTCCCAAGGTAAGATGTTACATTCTAACCTTTTAAACATAAAACAACACTTAATACATACAATACAATATATCAAATAATATTCAAACGTACCCTGACATATACTACTTTGACCTTTTGACTACTTGACAGAAAATAATGACCGATAGTTAAATTGACCACTTCCAGATGTCACGGAAACTATTCAAATCAAATATTATTTATGACTATGACCTTTGACCCCAAAAGCCATAAATCAGGATCAAAGAGTTTTGAACACAAACCGCCTGATATAGTTTTTTCACGTAGCAGTTATGTGAAGGTTTAGAATCGGCATAACGTTAGTGCTCATTTCTGTTAGCCCATCTATGGCGTTTTGCATTATGCATTAAGCTAGGGCTGCTCGATTATGGAAAAAAATGAATAGGATTACTTTGGTAGTCATTGAAATCACGATTATTCAAACGATCATTTATTTTGGGGTACAAAAAAAGAAAATGTTCAAACGTAAAATATATAAAGCAAAATAAGTTCCTTTTGTACCAAAGCAAGTTTATCCAATTTGTTATTACAATATTTTTTGAAAAGGTGCAAATGAACAGACTCAAGAAGTATGATTTCCTCGTGTAAACAAATCTAGTGCGTTGGATACAAATGAATCTTAATAATAGTTTTTTATAAGATGATGCCAATTTTGTAATCGTGGTAATTGTAATCGAAGTTGGCTTAATTGCACGGCCCTACGTGAAGCTCTTCATCTTTTTGCCGCTCAGAGGGTAACATGGGGGTGGCTCACCTCCACGTTGAAGAGCGTGGATCCGTAGCCGGGCCAGTCGCGGACCAGCGCCATGTACTTGCGCACGGCCTGCTCCCGCGTGACGCCGCGCAGCTTGCTCCACTTGTCCAGCAGGCCGGTGCGGACGGCCTCCTCCTCCTCCCTCACCCAGGCCTCCAGCCCGCTCTCGGCGTCCGAACGGCGGCGGCCGAGCGAGCCGCCGCGCAGGCTGCGCCTCAGCGTTCCCTCCAGGAAGCTGGAACGCTTGCGCTCCGACGCGCCCGAGCGCTCGCCGCCCGGCGCGAAGCTCCGCGCCGAGTTGTGCACGCGGGCCCGCAGGCGAGCCATGGGGAACACCTGCCGCGTCTCCGGCACCCGGGCCCGGGGGCTTTGGTCTCCCAGAAGGTACTGAAGCCGCAGGGCCGACAGGAACTGGAGCGTCTCCTCGGGAGCCGGATACTGACCGCGGATCACCGCCTCGTGAGCCTAAAGACGCAAAGGCAACAACGCTTTTTGCCTCGGTGGAGACTCGTCGCCAACTTCACTTTTGGCCTGTGTAAAGTCAGAATTGTGCGTGTGCGCGTGTACACGGGCAGGGCTGGAGGCTGCAAACATTTTGCTGGCAAATGCTCCCGACTCCCCCCCGGCCCACAAGTACTTGGAAATGATGCTATGACGTCATTTTTGCCGCTTCAAATTCCGGTAGCGTGTAGTCGTGTGGGTGTGGTGGTCACCTGTTCAAACATGAAGGCAAACTCCACGCTGTCTTTGGGAACGTTGTCCACGTCCAGGAAGCAGTAAAGTTTGAAGTACAACTTCCAGCCTGCGCTGCCCTCGTCTGGACCGGAGGACAATCTGCAGCCCGCACACAGAGGAAGTTCCCGTTTTCACGAGGGCTCACCGACAACAACAACAACAACAACAACAACAACAATTACGGTGCAGTTCCAGCTGACTTTTCAAACTTGGCCAGCACATCGGCGACCACGGTGCGACTCTCGATGGCTTTCTCCACGACGTCGTTGTGCTCGAAGAGCGCGAACATGTTCCTGCTGTCCTCCATGGCCAGACCGCGCAGCAGCTTCTCCACCACCTCACACGCGCACACGCGCACACACACACACACACACACACACACAGGCATCAACTACGCACATCATCTGCAATGCTTTCATGAGGTCCTTGTCAGGAACCTTGTTACCATGGCCACCACGCAACTCAATCAAAGAGGCCTCAGTTGCACAATTTTAGGTTCAAACTAGGTTACTCTGTTAGGTTCTCTTTTGGTTCTGCACCGTCTTCTTGAGTGTCAGACATTGAAAAATACGAGGCCGCATTATTCTCACGAGTGAAAACAAGTGACATATTTCATATTATTTATATCTATATTTATTCATATGTGTATCACAGCCTTTTATTTATTTTATTATGAAATGCGCTATATGAATAAAATTGTATCGTATATAGTGCGGGCTACAATATGAAATGTTTCGACTATGGTGGGAGATCACTACCCTTGATCAATATTTCTATCAATAAGATTTTTTTTATTGTAAATATTGGAACTGATATTTTGTCCATTGTAGTCAATAGTGTGAAAACAAAAACGGTACCGGAAAGAGTGTTTCTATAAGCACTCGGTTCAGCTTTGCTATGCGACACTCACAGAGTGAACTACTGTCCTCTGAATGTGATTATTATTATAGCGAAATCCAGCCGTGTAGCGTCCCAAAATAACTCAGGGTGATTATACACCTCCACGCATCCAAACATGCCTGTAAGATTTAGTTACAACTTTAAACAATGTCCTGTCGAATATAATGACATCAAAAATAATGACATCAAAAATATGAATGACCTTTTACATTTTATAGATCGCTCATACAAATGATGCATAGTATTGTACAAATATTCCTTACTTTGTACAAGTATCGGATTCAAAGTCTATCCAGGTTAGCTTTTCCAACACCCCACCCATCCCTCTCTGACCCCCCCACCCGTGCACGCCCCGACATATCTTCTCACAAACGTTAATTAACCACCTTCAAGACCAACGTCTGATTTTATGTTTAAAACCCGGGAGGCCCCTTTTTTTGGGGGGATCCTACAAAAAAGACGTGTTCCTTAATTACCTTGGGCGCCCCCTTCCCGTGTGAAAGGATGCACCCCCTTCTCACCGTTGTTGTCTAGATTTACTGTTTATAACACCCCTAACCCTTTGTTTTGATGTTTTCAAACAGGACAGAAACCAGCGCATACAACAAAGCATTTTCCTCGGTCAAAGGTTATGAAGCCCCCGCTTACAACAAACCGCCAGCCACCCTTCCGAACGCACTCTGAGGCGGCCCTTCCCTCCCATGGATGCGGCCGCTCCCTCCTCCTCCTCCTTCTCGCTCTCTGACAAGCTAAGATGAAAGCCTGCTTAAAAAATCTTTTTGGATGAATTTATTGAAGCCGGAAGAAGTGATGCGCAATTTATGGAGCGGCGACTGTAAGATGTTGTCCATGACGGCGACTCACCTCGCCGGCGGTGGTGTGCGAGTTGATGGTGATCTTGCAGCAGCCTCCGCCGTGACAATGCACGGTGGTGCTCATGTCCCGCCGCGCCGCCACCGCCCGGACCTCCTCTAGAGACGGGACGTTCTCCCGCCCGCGCGTCTTCTTCAGCGCGTCCAACGCAAAGGCGGCGTAGCGCTCCATCTCCGTGCCGGGGAACGCCTCTCGAGTCCTGCGGGGGGCAGGGTTGCCGTTTAGTCATTTAGCGTCGGGATACCGGTGAATGGGACGCCGAGTGAAAAGGGGAGGAAAAAGTAACAGAGGAGGTCAAACAACGAATCGGGAAAAATTGACATTGCAAACGTTTCTTTAAAAAGATCAAACGGGGAGAAGCGCTCTCACCGGACATGGCTGAAAAGATGAAAATGAGGGTAAAGAGGTGGTGAAAATAGAAAGTGACAGAGAGAAAAGCTAACAAATTGGGGATGAGTGAACCCTGAGGGACAACAGAGAATGTGACACAGCTGAAAATGAGGAAGAGCTACAAAAAAAAAAAACAACGCACAGGGGCAACAAATTGGAAAAAAAAGTTACAGAATGGAAAAAAGTGAAGGAGTGAAGTGAAGGGGGCCAAAAAATTAAAAAGGTGACAACTGTAAAAGTTCATTAGAAAAAAAAGGTTACATTTGGAAAAAATAGAGAGGTGAAAAAAAAGGCACATCACCCCGAAAAACGGGGAAAAAATGACATGATAACTTAGTGGGTACAGGTCAAAAAAATGCAAAAAATGAGAAGTGGGGGAAATAAAAAAGGAAAAATGGTGACAAAGTGAACACTGAGGCACACTCTGGATTTTGTTGAAAAGAAGGGACAAAGGGAAGAAGTCAAAAAGAGAAAAAAAGATTTTAGAAAGAAATACTTCAAAACTGACAAAGGAGTAACTGGAAACAAAAGTGGAAAAAACAAAATGGGGTCAAATAAGTGTCACTGGGGAAAAAAAACAGGAAACAGTTTGGGGGAAAAACAGGATAAAAGGTAAAAAAAAAAAAAAAAAATAAAAAAAAATAAAAATCAAGCCTTGAAGGTATGAGAAGATGAAAACCAGGAAGGGAGACTGGGAAAATGTGACAGCAGAAAAACAAAACATGCTACCCAAAACAAAAAAAAGCAGAAGAAACATCCCCTCCCCTCCAATGTGGTGTTGCGCTACCTCTTGAGATGCAAGCGGACGTAGGCCAGGACGCTCCTGCCGGGCAGGAAGGCGCAGGCGGCGCACGTCAGCGCCTTCCAGCGGCTCAGGTTGGCCGAGGCGTGGGGCCCGGGCGGGCGCGTCGTCTGCTTGACCAGCTGGCAGTAGAGCTCGTCGCGGAGGGCGCGCGGCTCCCTGCACGCCCGCAGGAGCGCCGCGATGCCCGGCGCCGGGTCGGCCGCGGCCTCCAGCTGCCGCAGGCGCGCGAAGGCCGCCAACGCCTCCTCCTGCAGGCTGCCGCACGTCCTCGGGCCTGAAAGCGAGAAAGCGCAAGGTGTCATGCCGGCGCGCCCTCCGACGCAGGCAGGCAGGCAGGCAGGCAGGCAGGCAGGCAGGCAGACGCAGACGCAGACGCAGACGCAGGCAGACGCAGGCAGACGCAGGCAGGCAGACGCAAACGCAGGCAGACGCAGGCAGGCAGGCACCGGCAGCGAGGTGCACGTCTCCGTAGGGCAGCGGCAGAAGAGGCGAGTGCAGCGGGTGCTGGCTGAAGCGCAGGATGGGGTTCCGCTTGTAGATCTGCTCCACAACCTCGGCGTTCAGGCTGTTCTCCTGCACACACGCAATGGTGCGCACGCTTCACATCCGTCCGTCCATTTCCTTGCGCCGCCTCGGCGCCCGCGGGAAGGGGCAGGCGCGCATTGCCTGAGCGGGCCCCTCGGGGCGTACCTGAAGACGGCGGAACGGAAGGTCCGTCGCCGGGCGCCTACCTTGATGTGCGCGATGAGCTGCTGCGTGGGCGTGTCGACGGGCGCTTTGGCGTGGATGACGTTCTGGACGGCCGCCGCCCAGCGGGCGGCCTCGTTGAGGAGCTTGCAGTAGAGGCGGTACGAGTGCTTGCGGCCGCAGACCCTCACGTTCCAGTAGCCTGCCGGTCTCAAAAGGTCAGAGAGCCGCAAAGAGTGACGCAGCCAGGCGGGCTTCGCTCGGCGGCCCACCGGTGTCTTTGAAGACTCTGTCGTCGGGCGGCGCCACCGAGCACAAGCTGTCGAGCGCCAGCGTGCCCAACTTGAGGGCGCCGCGCTCCGAGCTCTTGTAGTAGTCCAGAGAATTGTGCGTCAGCAGGAACCAGCGCTTCTTCAGCTTCAGCGTCGCTTTGCCGCCCACCGCGCTGCTCTTCGTCTCCTTGTGCAGCCAACCTGACACGTGACGCATATGTCGCCATGTCATACGGAAGAGACAGGAGTGGCTTTTCGCTCACCGCGGACATGAGTCAATGAGTATTAATCCCACTTGTAGGGCACAATAATGCTGTGTACTGTATGTTGGGCAGGCGCATTATCAACAAACGGCTCTATTTTCATATATTTGGCACTCCGGCTTATCTTTGTCAAGCATTCTTTTGTCAGATTCTTTCTTCTCATGGCACCGGGTGACAGATTTAGCACTGTTACGCTAGGTTCAAGTGGGTCTCGCTCGCTGGATCCTTCGACGGACGAAAAAAAAAAAAAAAAACGCTATCTCGGGCCTGTCGTTTACCTCTCGGTCCCGCAGACTGCAATGGTGTTGTCCCACATTGGAAACAACAAACACACTTTCCTTCCAAAATGACAACTTTCACACGCAAATTTGAAAATGACACCTTATTTTTCACACCTTTTACCCCTGAGAAATAATCTTTCAACTAAGTTGATTCTTTTGGCAAACATTTTTTTTTTTCGACAAAAGTATTTGTTTTCTGCGACATTCTTTTTGCCAAATGTTAAAAATGCTTCCAATTTCTCAAACATGACCAGAATATCAAAAAGACATCCCAGTGAGATTTCTTTGACCTTGCAAATAGAAGCTTTCTTTTTTTTTGCACCTCGTATGATGAACTCCTGTCCGTCGACGCGGGCGTCGCCCTTGGAGCGCTGCAGCAGCGTGATCCAGTGGTGCATCTCCTCGGGCGTGTCGGCGTTGCAGTGCAGCACTCGGTTGGCCGTGATGATGACGAAGGAGTTGGGCCTGCGCGAGCCAAGACAGCGTGAGCGGCGCCCGACTTTGGAAACGGTCGCCAAACGCGCCCTCACCTCTCCGGATTGTCCGACGCGCACGCCGAGTCGATGGCGCCCACGTCCAGGGTACCCTGAAGGACCGGAAGAAGCGTTTGTGGAGACGATGGCCGCCTGGCCGTCGGCCAAAGAAAGCTCCGGAAAGACGGCCCGAGACGATTGCGGTTTCCGCCCGCCGCGCCCGACTCACCACGGCGTTCTGCGGGTTGGCCTGCTCGTCGTGCATCTCGCCGATTTCCTGCGCGGTGGAGCCGTGGACCTGACTCAGCACGCTGAACCACTGGCTGGTAGCGGGGACACCGTCAACACATCGTCACCATCGGCAGCGATGTTATCGTCGTTGTCACAAGGGTCGTCGTCGTCGTCGCGGTCGTCGGTCTCGTCCTCATTATCGTCAGGTACTTGCTACTTGGACCGAAATCAGCCCAGGAATATTTGTCAACCGTGATCTGGGTGGGTGTGTGTCGACGGCGACCTTCATGTGCCGGAACGTAATCGAGGGGCTGGGGGGAGTCGCCTGGCGCGGAAACAGACCAGCCGTTCGGGAAAATCTTGAAATTCCCAATGGCCACCGCGCCCCTCATTGTCGTCATTGTCGTCGTCATTATCGTCGTCATTGTCCTCATCGTAGCCGCTAGGTGCCGTCATCGTACTCGTTGTCGTCAAGGTCGCCATTTTTGTTATTAGCAAGGTGCTTGCTACCGCCGTCATCAGCGTTACAGTAGTCGCGGTGGTGACATTATCATCGTCGTTATCATCGTGATCGGCGCTCGAGCCCTGACCTGGCGTCCTCGGCCGTCTCCGCCACCAGGTGGTACGTTCTCTCCTCCATGACGATGTCGATGCCGTTCTCCTTGTGGGCGTTGTCGATCACCTCGCTGCATCGGCGGCGGCGGCGACGACGACAACAACAACAACAACACCAACTTGACTTCTCTACTTGGGTTTAGGTCCGGCGAGGGGAGCAGGTTTTTACTCACTTGGCGGCGTGCATGTCCAGCACCCCTTTGAGTTTGTCCTCGCCGTCGTTTTCAAAATACATGAGTTTGCTCTGGCGGAGGACGAACCAGCGTCGCTTCCAGTTTCGTCGCGACAGCGTGGACGATCCGCCGCCTTTCTTGTGCAGCCAGCCTTGCTTGAGCGCTTCCTGCTTGGCGCGGAACCACAGGAAGGTCTCGTCCTTCAGCACGCACCAGCGCCGCTTCCACGTGTTCATAAGGCCGCCTGCGGGGGGGCGCCAGAGAGCCTGAGCCACTCGGGTCTCAGCCGAGACATCGTGGGCGCCATCTCGGGAGACGGCTGCTGGCGTATTTGGATTTTGCCGTGGGCGCCCGACGACCTGTGCTTGCGCGCCAATATGCTGGACCGCTCTGTTCCAGCATAAGGAGGGCTGTCCTTTGACAATTTGGTGGGTGGGGGCGATGCATGAGGTTAAGGCTGCTCGATGATGAAAAACGTAGGAATCGTCATTGTCTTGGTAATAATCGGAATCACGATTATTCAAACCGTCATTTATTTTGGGGAACAAAATGTTCAAACCTAAAAAATATCAAGACAAATACACTTCTTTGAAACGCTAGAATTATTCCTTTTGGACCAAACGAAATTGCTGAAAATTGGTGCAAGTGTATAAATTCAAGTATGATTTCCTTTTGTAAACACACAGTGCGTTGCATATAAATACATACTAATAATCCTTTTTTGTTTTCTTATGATTATGCACAATTTTTAATCATGGAGTGTAATAATCGTAATTGTAATTGAATTTTGATTAATTGCACAGCCCTACATGAGGTTTGCGGACATGTTTAGGTCGCCTGCAGCTCATTCTGCATTTAATGAGGGAAACCCGCTAACCCGCTTGTTGGTTGCCACACCGGCAAAGCACAGGGACAATACTTGGCTAACGCGCAGCCGGCCGCGTCTGTTGCCACGACGTCGTCTCCGGAAGAACCGCTTTGATTGGTGAGCGATCGAGCCAGCCGCGTTCAAACCGGCTTTTTTTTGTTTTTGTTTTTTTGCGCGCGTCTGCGAACTGACCAGCGCCTGGTCCAACACGCCTCGGCGCAGATTTCCGCCGCCGCCGCCCGCGAAAAGAGAGCCCCGTGTGAGTCCGTACCTTTGATGTGCAGGAAGCTGTGGAAGTAGGGCAGCGTGACGCAGCTGTAGACGGAATCTCGGCGATACGAGAGCTCGTCGTCCGTGTCCAATCTGTCAAAGTCGTCCTCGCTGTCTTCAAACTGACATGCGGGGAAGAACACAAAGAGAATCAGAAAGATTCTTGGACTGAAGAGTACTACAAGAACCACAAGTGCGACGTGGATCCCTCTAGTGGTGGAGTTTTTTTTTTTATTTTTTTTTAGCAAACCTGCTGTGTATAGTGGTTTTCTGGCACGCTTTTATTTTGATGGTGAAGGAGGGGAAGTGTGGAAAATAAATAACTTGATGGACCCAAATAATTACACAATGCGACAAATCCAACCCCGGGGCTCGCAATGCAAGTAAGCACACGCAGTTGGGTAAGTAGTAAAGTACTAGTGGCGCAATTGAAGCGTGTCCACAGCGGGTTAGAATTGTAAATTAGCCAGCTAATGATCTTTCAAAAGCATCTGCCGTCAGCATCTGTCCCACGGACGGGGCGGGGGCCGACAATGTTTATGAATATGGCCGGGGGGTCGCGGCCAGAGGGGTACCCAGGTCAAGGAGGAGGGTCGCGGCCGGACCGGCAAAAAAGGGTCAAGTGCCCAGCTCTGTTTATTTCTCAAAATGACACTTTATTTTCCTAAACATTTGACCTAATTCTGAGGTCTTTCTCATCATATTACGACGAACATTTTGGAATTTTAGTTCTCTCTAAACTTCTTGAGTTTGTGTTTGTACATCCTTCTCATAAATGACTGATGTTTGTCATGGAATTTGGTTGTTTCATTTGGAGTTTTCGTTCTCTTGGCATCATTTTTGAGAAATTCTCGCAGTATTCTGAATTCAGGCTTGTTTAGGGGATTACTTTACTCCCATTTTTTCCATCCATCCATTATCTGTACCGCTTCTCCTCACAAGGGTCGCGGGGCGTGCTGGAGCCTATCCCAGCTGTCTTTGGGCAGTAGGCGGGGGACACCCTGAACTGGTTGCCAGCCAATCGCAGGGCACACAGAGACAAACATCCGCACTCACAATCACACCTAGGGGCAATTTAGAGAGTCCAATCAACTTACCATGCATGTTTTTGGAATGTGGGAGGAAACCGGAGTGCCCGGAGAAAACCCACGCAGGCACGGGGAGAACATGCAAACTCCACACAGGGAGGCCGGAGCCGGGATCGAACCCACGACCTCTGAACTGTGAGGCGGACGTGCTAACCAGTCGACCACCGTGCCGCCGTCCCATTTTTTCCCTCGTAATATTTTGACACTGTGCTTCCTGAAACTTTATTTTTGAAATGACCTTTTTTCCACTGACATGGCGTTCCACCGGGTTCAATTTTGAGGCCCCTGCTGTTTTCATTGTATTTGCTGGGTTCCACCTTAAGCAAACATTTTATTTCCTTTCATGACAGTCAGATCTCTGCCCCGCTGTTTACTATCTCTATGCTAATAACGTATTGTTTGAACTGTCTTGTACTTTTTTTACTCCATGTCCAGCACTTTGCATGTGGGGATGGTTGTTTGTAAAAGTGCTTTCTAAATAAATGTGAGTTAATTGAACAACTTTAATAATAAAACCTTTTGCCCTTGACACATATTCTGGCCTACCGCACGGCCGCATTTTAATATTATGACGGGGGCACTTGGAGGGCCGAGCGTTTTGCGAGGCGGTACTTGGCGCAACCACTGAAGTAGCCAATCGGATTTGCGACGAGGACGCACCGAGGACTGCGCCCCCTCCGAGCCGAAGCGGTACGCCCCGGAGCTGTTGTAGGTTCCCGAGGAAGCGCGGCAGTCGGGCGACCACTGCTCGCTGCGAGGGTCGGAGAAGGCCACGCTGGCGCCGCACGGGACGGCGCCCTCGTCGTAGTCGTCCCGATCGTAGTCCGAATCTTCGTCGGGTGGGATGAGCTCACACGGGGGCTCCAACGGGCCCACGGCGAGCGGCGGCGACTGCAGGAGTACGGCGGTGGGCGGCAAGGGAGGGATGACGCCGTCGTTGGCGTACGGGTCCTCCTCGGAGGAGTCGTCGCTGGTTCGGATGCCGCTGGTGCGCTGGCCGTCCGAGTGTCCGTGCTCGCTAGGGTTGGGCGAGTCCTTGAAGGCCTCGTCGTCCGCCCCGAAGCCTTCGTCCACGTCCTCCTCCTCCTCCTGGCCCGTCCGCCGCCCGTCCTCCTCGCCGTCGGCGTCCGCGCCCAGCGAGCTCTCGATGTTCCTGACGCACTCGTCGATCTCGTCAAAGTTGAGCGACTGCAGGAAGTGCTGCGCCGCCTTGCAGGCCTCGTCCTCCAGACGCTTGAGCTCCTGGTCGCGCAGCAGCTGGAGGCGGAGCAGCGACGCCTCCGTCAGGGACAGCTCCTGACGCTCCTTCTTCATCTGCAGGGACTGGATCTCCCGCTCCAGACGCAGGATCTCCTCCACCTGAGAGGCCTCCTGAGGCCGGATGGCTTGCTCATCCTCCTCCTCCTCCTCCTCCTCCCCCTCCCCCTCCTCCTCCACGGGGTCTGAAGACACCCCCAACGTCTCCCAAGACTCCTCCGAGGCCACCTTCAGGGTGTCTGAAGACTCATCCGAGGTCTCTGTAGACGTATTCAAGGCGTCATGTGACTGGTGGTCTTGGGCCTCCTGAGGCTGAACCAGAAGGAGAGCGGCCAGTTGTTCAGCTCCACACAGCTCCTCACGCCTGGTGGCTGCCTGAAGATGGCGAAGAACATTGTGTCAGGACAAAGTCCGACACATCCACATTTGGGACGGACGCTCACACGCAACTAATTTGATAAGATTTCAGGTCGAAGCTATTAATGTGGGCCACATTTTGGTACCTCTTCAGCGAGCCGTTCCTCCTCCAGCCGCCGCCGTCTCTCCCTGTGAACACCAAACAAAAACATCAGCTGATCTGACAGGACACTTTTTGAAAATTGTTTTTTTTACCGGACGGTTCGGTTTTGATTAAAAAAAAAAATAAAAAAATAAAAATGTTTTCATCGAGACCTGATTGGAAGCGCAAACCTGATGTGCACTGCTTACACTAACAAGATGACTGCCGACAGACGGCAGGAGCTCGTTCACCATGTAACCACACGTTGGAAAGGTTTGACCAAAGTAAAAAAAGTTTCACACCACTCAATAGTCATAAACATTGATTTGGATTGTTTTAGTGGAAAACTATGCAAATTATTGCTGGGAGCAATGATCCAAATGATGATTTAATTTCATAAACAGAGAAAACAAATCTGAAATGTGATTTGTTTTATTAAAAGAAAACAACAACAAAAAAAACATCAGAGATGATATTTGGAGGCCCTACCCATTTGTCAGCAATACAACTTTCTCGTCGTATTTTCATTAGTATTAGTGTTGTGCGTGAAACGAAGGTGACTCGAACCGAGTTGCGAATTGGCCGTTGAAAACGTTTGCATTCCAGTGGGAACGGGTGGCGGCCTTTTGTCTTTTGTCAGGAATGTTGGATGGGTTTCTACGTGAGTTGAAAGCTCCGCACGCTTCATCTCATGAATGGAACCTCATTATATGTGCCAAATGTGAAGAGCCGCGTCTTGTAGGAGCTCGTGCGACGGCGACCGGAAGGTTGTATTCCATTTCACGCTATCCAAAATCCAAGCGGAAAGTCTGCGGTCAAAAGCAACAATGTTTGCCAACCTCCGCGGTGGCCTTTGGAGGTGAGGGGGAAAAAAAACCAGGCGAGAATTGTGCCCACCGCCGGCCAGCAAGCGACCCACCTGTCCTCTTCCTCCTGCCTCCTCCTGCGGGTGGCCCGGCTCTCGTCCAGCATGCGTCCCACCAGGCGTCTGGCCATGCAGCCTCGCAGGCGCGTCTGCAGCGTGAGCGCCGCCCAGCGCAGCAGCAGGAACTTCCTGCGCCAGTAGAAGGCGCGGTAGTTCTTCTGGATGACCAGCGCGCAGCGCACCAGCCGACGGTACTGCTTCCTGCGCGCACACATGCCCAAAGAGGACGGGACGTCAGTGCGCGCAAGTGATCAAGGACAAAGCAAGGTTATCGTTGGGTCCTTCACAACAACTAACAAAGTCACTGAAACGGGAGAATCGGGAGGAAAAACAAACAAACAAAAAACAAACACGTTCATTCATGGAATAAAATAAGAAACAAAAACGCTTCATCTGTTCCTCTGAATTGCCTTGAATTCCGTTCCGTTTCCTGTCATTCAAATTCACGTCAACATCCGGCGGGCCGGAGTCAATTCGAATTCAAATCCATCCATTGTTTGAAGCGAACTGGGACATTGTTGAATTTGGCACAGCCCCGCCCGCTGGAAGCGGGGTGAGCGGGTGTGGCGCTGACGGGAGGACGGCGCCCCGCCGCCAGACCGCGCCTACCTGGCCACGTAGCCGGCCACGTGCGCCCGGATAATCATGGCGGCTCGCAGCACCTCCACCTCGCGCTGCTTCTCCAGACGATGCTCCAGACCTTCCCTGAGGAACACCTGGGCACAAAGACAACCTTTCAGGTCACGCCGCTTGCACGTCACATTTCACTCGCCGTCACAACAAACTGCCCACGCTAATAAGAAGACGACAACATTGCTTGCATTTGTGAAGCATTTCACACGCCAAAATCTTCTTCGCCTTCACACCTGGCGACCGCAAGTCTCCACACACTCTTCGCATGCCACAAAGCATATGAGAGCCAGATCATTCATCCCAAAATCTTTGCCGCCATTAATGTGCTACACCGTTCCTTTGGGGAAGTCGAAAACAAACAGCTGCACACCTTCTTGAGGATGAGGCTGTGTTCACAACCAACCAATCACATTCTAACTCATGTTAAATTGGAATAAGCGCACAAATGGCATTTCATAAGCCAAAAGTTTTGTTCTTTTTAATTAATCAAATGAATGACATTATAATCCACAGATGAAGTCGATGATCAAAAGAATGATCAGTTGTAGTAATCATAGTCAATTCCTATTCGGCCCCGCCACCAAAACGTGTTCACTTGACATTATAGAGCCGATGCGGCTTACCTTGGTCTTCCCCATCTGCCAGTCGGTGGCGCCGTTGTCGTAGCGTTGCAGCAGATCCACGCAGCGCCCCCGGGCGTCCTCCGCCGTCAGCGTGTCCCGCATCAGAACTTTGTACCTGCGCGAGGGCGAGAGACAAGAGTCCGTCGCCGGTCCGAGCGGTGGAGATGGGACGTGGGGGGGCGGGGGGCGGCGGGACGGTTCGCGAGACCACCCACCGGCAGCAGAACTCCTGGAAAGGTCGGCGGACGGGAAAGCCGGCGCGTCGGATCTTGACCGTCTCCAGCATGCCCGAATACCTCAGCTGGTTGAGAACCACCGGCGGGTCGAAGCGGTCAGGCATCTGCACGGTCAAACGGGCAACATGAGATGCTGCGGCCCTGAGCGGGAAGCGCCGAGAAAGCCGAGCAACAACAACAACGTATGGCAGACGCCACGTCGGCCCGTCATGTCAATCGTTTGCCGCACACTCGGCCACGCGCCGGCCGCGCTTCGGCAGCTTTGCTTTGCTGACTCCTCTGGGATATCTGAAGCGACGCTAAATGAGCAACATTTCTGCTCAACAGGTACGTTCATCGCCTCTGTTGATCCCAAAACTTCAAACTGAAAACATTTAGGATATTGGAACTCTTTCTTAAGGCATGTCGGACGACAAACGCAGCAGCGGTGGCTAGCTACCGTCGGCTAGTTTACACTGCTAATGCTAGCTTAGTTTTGCTGGCGCTGCTATTTTGTTGAAGCCGGACTGCATTCTCCATGACTAGATATTGCAAGTAAGCACTTTGAGAATCGCACGCCGTTGGCCATGTTTGACAATCGTCAACGTCAGCCTGGCAGCGACTTTGGTCAGACTTGAAATTTTGGGGGGGGGGGGGTATCAAACATTTAAATCTCGTCATCAATGTCTTCAGCATTCGCACGCAATTTTTGTACAAAAGGCATTCTCCGGTCAGCATCGTCATTCGCGGCTTTGGCGTTGCGTCACGAGGAGACGTTAATACGTGCGTCACGTCACATTCTGTCAACGGCGCCATTATAGCGTGGAGAAGAGAGGGCGCCACTTTGCTGGGGTCTCCTGTCAGCTCAGTGGGCGTGGGAGGGTGCCAAGGGGGTCTCCAAATGAGAGGCTGCTTTGATTCCTGCTGTAACCCCCCCCCTTTATCACAGAACTATGCTTCAATGTCAGCCTTTAAGAAGCACGGGCTCATTAGCATTACGCTCATTTGCATCCGGCAGCCTCACAAAGACGGGCGCTGTCCGCAAAACGCGCATCCTCACGTCTTCCTCGCTCTGATCCGAAACACTTGGGAAAGCACTTTTGACAGAAATTGCACACAAAAGTGCCATTGTCATAGAAATCAGCACCACCCCCCCCCTCCAAAAAATTCTTCTGTCATCAACTGGCAATTAAAAATGACATTTAAAAAAAAAAATGTTATTTTTTTCCCCCCGATGATGATATAGGTCAAATTTCATGAAAATGAGATTTTAAACAGGAGAAGACAAGATGGCATTTTTCTTCAAGTGTTCATTTTGAAGGAGCTTTTGAAAGCATGCAGCAATGGCCAGCAATGAATGAACATCTGGGGGTTGGGGGGGGGCTAGTTGAAGTCAGTCAACTATGTGGCTAAAAAGTCTTGGGGTTCAGCAGGCCACTGAAGAGAACAAAAGGGGGCGTGGCCATCTCCTCCCTGGAGACTTTGGGTAAGTTTCACCCCAAAAAAGGCGAGAAAACAAGCTCACAAGATGGCCGTCGAAGAAGACGCTCGTGACCTGAAATCCGCAGTTGGCCACTTTCCCACAAGATCGTCTACGTCAACTCGAATCCTGTTGTGCTCTCCCTCGGGCCAAATTGATGCGGGCTTTTGAAATCAACTGCGGAATGACTTGCTACTTCATGGACCCCGATAACATTAGCGGTGCCACAATTAACTAATCGACAATTAATCGACTATCCACTTAACTGACGACTGTTTTGATAACTGACTGATCATTTTGGGACCTTGTTTAGCTTAAAATTGTGCAGTCGTCAAAATCGTTGCCATTTTCATTTGAAAAAAGTTGACAGACTAATACATTATCATATTCATTGACCACTATTTTGATCAACAATTTGCTGTGTACTCAACTTCTATACCGTACATCCTGTTGTATTATATTAAATTTACAACGTTAAAGTTAGAAGCTGTTCATAAAAAAATGACACCCTGTAAAGACGACGCTATATGCTGTACATGCAGGAGATGAGCATTGAGCATCGCTGGCTCACGATGCTCGTCGTTGCTATCAAGTAAAAAAAAAAAAGTCGATCCAATCATACATGCAACAGCATCATTCCATTGCACGCACGCACGCACACATACATACATACATGCAGACGCGCGCGGTATCCCGCCTCACCGTGCATCTTGCCTCCAAATGCCGCTGCGGCGGCGGCGGCGGCCAATAGACGGCAAAGTTGGCGACCAAGACGCACAAGTCTGCCTCGACGGAGCCTCGCACACACGCACGCACGCACACGCTGACCTAACAAAGGCTTTGAAACGCTCGCTCTGTGTGGAGATGGGAGGGCCCCGGTTGCCGTGGCGACCCGGCTCCTGCTGAGGCTCATTTGCGCCAGCCACTTGTAGGGCTCGACGTGTGTGCGTGCATTCAAAGTGGCCCGGGGGGGGGGCGTGGCTAGCGTGAGCTCAACACCAAAACATTCGGCTGATTTGAAGCCACTTTGTCACCTGAAAGAAGCCACTGGACACAAACCAGAATGCATCCAGCCTAGTAAAGGCCCGTGTTGCCTTCAGGGAGGGTCTGAAATCACAGGGGTTTTCTTCCCTTCCCTCCCCATGCTAGTGCTAACCCGCTAGCACGCACACAAGGTGCACTGCCAGCCACTGCCTCTTTTCTTTTTGGCGGTGGGAAATGCTAATGCGAACAGACAAGGATTAGCATGACGACACAACACAAACACTCATTGTAACCCCCCCCTATGATATCTGCTCATGAACATTACGTCCGATGCTTGGTTATAACACACCTATTTAAGCCACGTTTGATTAGAGGAGGGCGTACTCAACAAAACAGAGACCGGCCGTTTGCCTGTCCAGCTGCTGCCCCCGACCCCCACCCAAGGAAGTGACCAATGACCTACTAACTAGTGACTTACATGAAAGGCAATTTAGCAGAAATCAAAACATTTGTCAAACAAGATACATGCAGTCAACCTTCACTTATTGGTGGGGGAGGCACCAAGACAATTTGCAAATAGCCGCGCCCCTTACCCCCCCCAAAAAAACGAGTCTAAAAATTGTCTTGAATAGTTCAAAACCTTAATAGATTGCCAACCAGTACTCGTTTAAACGCCAAAACAAGCCCAAATGCTAGACGACCGCAATTGTCGCGGCCGAGGCTGAAAATGAAGTTGGTCACCACGGCAACCAATTTGGACACAAGCCAACCCAAAGGCGCTGAAGCCCCAAACGAGGCGAGTAAGTGTGCACGCCGCTCACCTTGTGCGTGTTTGGTTTGATGCATCGTATGAAGAACGGGTTGGAGGTGCTGAGCGTGGCCATCAGCGAGTGCAAAGAGTCCTGCAAACACAACGCCACACACTCCGCATCTCGTCTCGGGCACTGGCGAGCGCCGTGGCGAGCGCCGTGGCGAGCGCCGTGGCGAGCGCCGTGGCGAGCGCCGCGGCGGCGGCGAGCGGGCCAGACCTTAAAGTGCGAGCTGACGGTGGGCCTTCGGTGCTTGCAGCTGCTCTTCAGCGTGTCCTGCCTGTTGCGACTCGGCACGTGTTCAAAAAGGTCGTAGACAAAGTCCAACCTGAAGCGCAACCATCACAGTCGTACGTTTTATTTCGAGGCCGCTTTCAGGGCACTCAAGGCCACCTTACGACATGCTTTCAGCCGTCGTCTTCCCCTTCGACCGAGGAACAAACGGAAGAAGGAAACAAAGAGTTTGCATTCCCTCACAAAACGCTACGTTGTTTGCGAGGAACACAAACGTTGTTTTTTTCCCCATCTTCCATGTCACCTCAGAGGCTCTTTAAGCTACTTTAAGAACATTTTCAATTTACAAGAAAAAAAAATCACTCGGATATTCTTAGAGAAACAAATTAATTCACAAGAAGAAATGATGCCATTTGGCAGAACTAAAAAAAGAAAATCTATTAAAAAAAACACAAATGTGAATTTTCCAAGAGAAAATGTCATTTAGCTACAAAGGGAAAAATATCTTTATCAACAAATTTTGGGAGAAAAAAAAAGAGTCATGAAAAACATCTATATTTACAGGAAAAGTTGAATCCTTGAGAAACTCATATTTTAGGTCATGTCTTTATATTTTTGAGAAAGACATTTTTGGAACAGAGTTGTAAACATTGAATATATCTTGGAGTTTTTGGGGCGTTTGGAGGTAAACAACGCGTGTTTTTATTGATCTGAGCTGGCAAAAATAACGCGTAGTCAAGGACGACACCCTGGAATAAACAAATAACGGAGGAAGGGGAGGATGAGGATGAGGGCGCTTGCGCGTTGGCGCACCTGCTGTCGCGGAGCAAGTTGAGGACGTCGTCTCGGAAAGTGTCCCTGTTCTTCTCCAGCGTTCCCCTCACGTCGTACACCACCTGCACACGGTCACGCGGTGACCGGCGCCCATGAGCAATCGCATCGGACGGGATCGGAATCGGAATCGGCGGCCGCGCCGCGCCGTTACCTCGCCTGCGTAATGTCGAACTCCAAAGTAGTGAACGGCCACGCGGGGCTTCACGTAAAACGCATTTTTCTGCAACACAAAACACACGATTTCCATACACATTTCATTTTTAATTTCCAAACATTTTTTACGCTGACATATGCGGTGTGTTTTTCAAAGGCCATTTCTTTTTTTTTTCTTTTTTCTTTATTTGGAGGCGTGCTTTTACCGAGTGCTGACTGTGCAGTTTCTCCAGCAGCGTGTCGTCCGTGGCTTTGGGGAAGTGACTCTCCTCGTTCATCAGAGCCAGGAGGCCCAGTTTCTGTGGAAACGCATGCCGGGAAAATCAGCGTCCCGCCCGCGTGGCGTGGCGTATCGTGACGCGGCGCGGCGCCATCTCCAAAATAAAAAGCCCCCACCTTCTCGATCAAGTCCAGACACTCGCCGTTGTCCATCCAGTCGATGTTGGCCCACACCAAACCTTCCCTGCGGGAGGTCGAGGGTCAGAACTAGCTTAGCGTTTTGCTCATCATGTGCTGGACCAGTCTTGGTTTTTTTCATTCCTGCTAGATTTTATTTGGGTTTGACTTGATTTTTAAATTCGGTTACTTTAAGTTCGTTTTTAGAGCAAGTTTGTCAGTTTTTATATTTTCGAAAAAGGCTTCGTATTAGTTTAGTTGGGTTTTTTGTGTGTTTTTTTTTTTTTAATATTCAGAGTAATTGTCAGGAGAGAGAGGGGAAAAAAAGGCAGTGAAGTATTGTGTCAGAGAGTAAAGTACAATTCAACAACTGACACACCCTCTTCTGTGGCCATGGCTGTACTGTACGAAACCGAAACAAATACATTCAAAAATTAAACCCCGATATTAATTGACAAGGACGAACACAAAGTTTAGTTGAAAAAAAGATGTCGTTTGTTTTCATTTTGCTAAAAGATGTTTGTTTAAGAATATGTTTCTCCAACTTGAGTTGTTGTTATTTTGTTGACTTTAATAAGCTTGTGCGACACACACACACACACACGCACACACGCACACAGCAAAAGGTCGTACTTGTTGTACTCCAGTTGCTCCAGGGAGAAAATGTGCTTGTTGAAATATTCCTGAAGCTTCTCGTTTGCATAGTTGATGTTGAACTGCTCAAAGTGGTTGACCTAAAACACACGTCAACAATCAACATTCATTCAGCATTTGCTGACTCGCGCGTCATTGCTCAACAAGCGCAAGACTAACTTGCAATCGGTCCTCAATGCTCCTCTTGAGGCTTTTCCTTGTACTTGTACTTTGCCACGCACGCTAGGGCTGCACCGTATTGGAAAAACATGCCATACGAATGTTGACTACCGTGAGATTGATATTATTGGAATATTTAACATGTACCTGCAGAAACGACATTTTTATGAACTCACAAAAGTTGTTGGGCTTTTTTTTCATGCAGCAAAATAAGCAAGCTCGATGCGTTCTTTGTGAATTAGTTTTAATTCCCTTAACTAGATCGTGTCCAACTATTGGATGGCCATGCGCATTTCAGTTTGCATCTGACTGATCAAATTCAGATCAAAGCATAGCCTTCCAGAAGAAAATGATTGCACGTCTTTGCCACGTGCATATCGCGTGGGCAAATATCCCGATGTCGATATTTTTTCCATATATTGTGCAGCCCTACTGTACGCTATTAATACGTGTATACGCGATTTGTGAATTTTGCCGCTAGGACAATTTAGGCAAGGCAGCGTGATTTCGATAGGACAGTTCCTCTACAAGGCAAGTCAATGTGCTTCACACAAGCAAACGCCACAAGCATTTACAAACACAACAGCTAACGACATTCAGAAGCAAAGCAGGGAAAAACAAAAGTATCGCAGCAAAATGAGCGCAAGAATACCCTAACCCTGTTTCCCCCACAGGGGGAACGTGCATGTGTACCTCAAAGTTTTCAAATCCAAAGATGTCCAGGATGCTGATGGACTTGAAGTCGTCTTTCCCTCGGATGCGATCGTTGAGTTTGCGAATGATCCAGTTGAAACACTGGGAATAAAGTGCCATGGCCATGGAGTCTCGCGAGTCCACCGCCTGCAACAGGGGAAGAAGGAAGAGGGGGGGGAAGAAAAAAAAAAAGGCTTCACTTACACTTTGTCTGTTTGATCCAGGATTCGGTTTTTAGTTTGCAGCCCGTTGACAAACGTGTCAGCGTTGCCGATTCAGTCATTTCTCAGCTCACAATACGATGGGAATTTTGGGGGGGGGGGGGAAATTGGATTTGTCAGGCTTAATATTGCCCATGTCGCGGAGATCCGTTTTGAGTTCTTGTGAGGCGTCTGTGTGAGTGAAACGCGGATGTTCTTCTTGTTGGCCTGACCTGCTCGACAGTGAGGGGGGTGGAGATCTCCTCCCCCCTCAGGATCATGGACCTGTGCGTCAGAACCTCGGCCAGCTGATCCGGGTTGAGGCCCAGGAGCTCCGCCGTCCGACTCAGAGCTGTCAATCAAACATCAACGCCCAATAATTGCATCCATGCTTTTCAGGCGGGGGGAGGGGGAGGCGGAGGAGGAGGAGGAGAAGCGCGGGAAAGCCCACCGGACTTGGACGTGATCTGCGCCCCTCCGGCCGTCATGAATTCGATGTTGCCGGCGTGCAGGATCCCCGCCAGGAGTCGCAGGATCTCGCCGATGTTCTCCTCGGTGAACTGCATCGTCCGCATGGCGTTCTGGGCAACGCACAAGCGCCGACATCGTGATTACTTACTATTTTTTTTATATAAGTAAATATGCACATGACAGATGATGTCCATTTGCTTCATTAGAGGGTACCTTCATTTCTATAAATATTGCGATCGCTTGATTGGCACTTATTGATTTGCTGACAGTTGTGGACCCCACACATTCGTGGTGCACATACAGTATTTGCATTTTTTTTTTTTACATTTAATCTATCACCCATTATTTGTGGAAACAATCGATTGTTTTTCTCAGCAATTAAAAGGAAGCATGAATTATTTGCACATTTTCATTGTCATTCCACTGTGGTTGTTGAGGTGAATTCTGGGGTGCGTGTGCATGCAGACTTGTTTCAAGCTCTCACTGACTGCAGACAGAAGGGATATGATGAAAATGAATCATTGAAGACATTTCTTCAAAAAAACATTGAGAAGGCAAACGAACACGTGGACTGTGCAGCGTAAATGTGGCGCGCGCTCACCAGAACTTCTTGAAAAGCGCCTCTGTCGTTGATTGCGTTGCCGGGGGGGCCGCCCGAGCGGGTCAGGTAGTGATACGTGCACGACGGGCTCAGACCCAAACACTCTGCGACACAAAGAGGACTTGACACGAGGCGCCGGGAGGGTCGAATTTAGCGATTGTTTGCAGTACCACTAGAGGGCGCCTCACTGACTTGGCCAACGATGCTATGGGGCTAACAGCATGTTAAGGTGTGAGTGGACTGACCTGTCTGCTGGTGGTCGGCGCCCGCTAGCAGAGCGTAGAAGATGTGATAGTTCCTCTCGCCCGCATTCTGTCGGACTACTCGGTTCTGAAGAGCAGAGGTTCGAATGTCACACTCAAACGTCGTGCTCTTTTCCAAGCGTAGCCATCACTGCGCTAAAAGCTTCTGCTTACTCGGACATCTATGTTTAACATTTTTTAGTCTGGTAGTGATGAACGTCCGTTTCGTGCAAATGCTTGTTTACTTGTTCTTACTCTGTGAATAACATCTTAAATCAGACGAATTTCCTCAAATTATTCATTTAAACTATGACCAAAATCATCGCAGATTACTATCTGTCTTATTCCCAGAGAAGACGTATGTAAAGCAGTTGTAAAATAAATGAATGTCACATCTCGATGCGTGATTAGCTTGACAATTGGACTTTTTAAAGTAAAAAAAAAAAAAAAAAAGATGGTTTGAATAACAGAGTAAAGAATCGTCACCTTCTCCAAGAGGTCTGACGTCAAAAGAAGTTGCAGTCAAGGTTTGTACAAAAGTCACGCTGGATTTTTGACAATCTGCATCCAAATACAAACATTAGCTGCCGAAAAACATTAGCTGCTAGTTAGCTAAGCAAGTTGCCTAATAATCACCCGATTGTAAAATTGTTTGCTTATCTTTTGGTCCTAGTCCGTACCATCATCAGCACATTATTAAAAAAATAATAAATAATATTAATCACTCAACAACTGCTAAGCAATTAAGACAGAGTCATTACTGTATTATGGAGCTGTTAGCCGTTAGCCTGCTAACTTCAAGAACTCTCCTGGAACAGAGAAATTCACCTGCCTTGGCCTTCCTATCGTGCGACCATTATGTTGATTATGTCTTATAAATCAAGACCAACATCCGACAGACATCGACGTCCACAATAAATTAGGTAAACGTTTCATTTGCATTAGCGATAATTAGCATGAGCTGGGCCAGCACTTCCTGTTGGGCGCGCGTAAAATGAGGATACAGTCGACGATGCGTCCTCCTTGGATGTTTCCCTTTTGGTTGAAATGCAGCTGGACGAACTTGCCGAAGCGGCTGGAGTTGTTGTTGTAGACCGTCTGCGCGTTGCCAAACGCCTCCATGATGGGACTGCCGCCAACGCAAGAGTCAAAACTTTGACACTGCTCACCAATGTCAGGGACGGAATGAATAATGGCGAGCACAACCAGAATACCGACCCGCTCTCCAGAAGCGCCTCCTCCACGTGCGAGCTCCTCTCCTTCGACGACATCTCCAGCGAATGCTGGCTCATGGCCGACAAGAATTTCAGAATCAGTTTGGTGCTTTCAGTCTTCCCGGCGCCGCTCTCGCCGCTGACAGAGAAGACGTAGTAAAAAAAAGGGAAAGAAATGAAATTGAGGAACATGACCATTAATATCTCCCGCAAATTGTTGCGCACGTGCTGTACTGTACATGTAATATTCATACAGATAATATGTGACAGAATTACTGCTGTGACATCCCCTCATCCCTCTCATGATGGATACAAGTATATCAATCCTGTCTGTTTGCCCGAGTATCCCATCAACTGTAAGAAAGAAAGAGAGAAATAAAAAATAAAAAAATAAAAATAAAAAAAAATCAATGAGGCAGTCCCCGTTCGTCCACTAGATGGAGACAAACACAATGGACAAACTAGCTGGCTCAGTTCAAATCAACTCAACTTCAAAGTAAACCCATCGAAACACTAAGTTAAAATCATGTAAATTAAACCAAAATCAAGTTAACTAAACTTAACGATGTAAACCAAACCAAAGAAAAGAAATACAAAATAATCTAATAAACTAAATTAAAATAAAATGAGTCCAACGAACCTTTAGTAAATAAATCAAAACTTCAGTAAATTAAACTAAAGTCCACTCAAGTAAAAAGAGCTGAACTCAAGGCAAGTAAACTAAACTACACAACGCTGAAGTCAACCACACCAAACTAAATTTGAAAACAAAACCAAACTCAACAAAAACCAAACCAAACAAAATTCAATCCAAATCCCAGTCAAGCAACTGAAACGAAATGAAACACCGTGAACCAAACTAGACAACATGAAAACTCACAGAATCATGTAACTAAGGCATACCTAACATAAGTGAGCTAAATTCAATTCAAACATCTGGCACTAAAATGAACGAGACGAAGCTAAACTCAACTCAACTCAACTTAAAAACTCATCCCAACTAAAGTCAATGAAACAAATTTCAAGTAAACCAAAGTACAGTAACGTCAATAAACAGAAACTGCCGCAGCAGAACATTTGCAACAACGTCTGCAAATTAGAGATGAAAAATGACATAAATAAAAAAAAGGACTGTCAGTAGAAAAACATTAGAACGCGACAGTCACCAGAATGAACAATTTCCTTGGTCAGCTGTTATGCAAAAGTCAGCTGGAGGCTTTTTAGCCTTCAAGCGCATTCGGCTTAACAACGCAAAAGTCAGATGCAAAGCAACGTCATTCGCGGCACAAAAAGAAAGTAAACTTTTTGGTCGTGGGAGCCGTCGTGACAGGGAAAAGGTCAGCGCACACGTGACGTGACGTGACGTGACGCCGTGTTTGCTGAGTGCCACGTGAAGAAAAAGGCAGCCCGTGACAGCGCGGCGCGGTCGCCGCGGCAACACAACGCCCGAGCCAAGCGCTCGCTGACATTTCAGCAACAAAAGCAACATGCTAAAAACACGTCACGGCGCTGCGGGAGGTGAAATCATTCTGTCACTAACTCGCTCCGTTAAGAAAAACTTTTTTTTCCCAGGTGTGCCACTGATGTCATGTTGCACTCTGTGCTCATTTTGTCAAATGACGCAGGAGCCGTGCGTATTATGTCGCCTCAAGTTTGGAAGTCGGGTTGTTTTTTTTGTGGTTGGGGGAATCGGGGGCGGGGGTGGGGGGGGAATGAAACTTGTTTGGATATTGGATACTGTGGAGTTTGCTTGTTTTGGTTAAAAAGTCAAACTTGAGCCATGAGGGAAAGTCAACTCACTTCAACATAGTTCTTAGCTCGCCATGATGCCACAAGACGGCGCCCAAATCAAACACCTCAACATACTTCGACAACCCTCCTCGCCACCTAGAGATACCACAAGATGGCGCCAAAGGACTATTTTTGCCTCAGTGAAACTCCTCAACTTACTTTGACATAGTTCCTTAACACCAAGATGACACAAGATGGCGCCAAGCACAAGATTTCTTTGGTTCACTTTCAATTTGAATTGATTTGTTTGAAGGGACAGCGCAAGTCGATGAGCGTCAAAATACAAATCGCAGACGTAAACAAGCCAGATTATAGCCAGAGGCTCATTTCCATCTGTTGTCCCCAGGCAGATATTCCCTAAAATAAAAACGATAACCGCGATAAAAAAAACAAACAATAAATGTAATGGCGCTATAAAAACAAATGCAAATACATTTTTTGTTGTTGTGCGTGTGGATTTTTCGGGTCAACTGTAGAGTCCGCTATACAAAAAGTCGTATAAAAAGTTACGCTCAAATGACGTGTTCTGACTTTCTAATCGGCAAGTGGGGGTGCTCGCATGTGACGAAGCCGCTTGAGCGCGGGCGCGGTTCCCACCTGATGAGCACGCACTGGTTGCGCCGCCTCCTCCACAGCGCGCGGTAACACTCGTTGGCCACGGCGAAGATGTGCGGCGGCATCTGGCCCAGATGGTGGCGACTGTACACTTCCACCGCGCCGCGCTCGTACAAGCCGGCCAGCGGCTGGTACGGGTTCACCGCCGCCAGGATCGAGCCCACGTACGTCTGCGGGAGACACATGACAAGGACATGCCAACGTTAGCAACATCGGGACAATCGAGTTGGATTTTTTTTTTCCCTCAAGCGATAAAAGCCATCATCTTTACAGGAACCAAGTTTGTCGGGATAAAAAGTCGGAACCTTACGAGAACAAATTGCCCACCTCAGAAAGAAACGACCAAACGAGCCGGTCTCCGCTGGCATCCGTGATGCTTAGCGGAAGCGGTGCACATCAGCGAGGACGCGCTTTCAACTACAGAAGCCCCAGAAAATCTTTCTGAGCGATCCACACAGATTCATCTATGAAAAGGATTAATTGCACCTGGTAACGACCGGCTTGTGACTCCATTACGCTTCGCCATTTTCACAACCGTGGCACAAAATACGAGGAGGTGGAATTAAGTGGAAGCGGAATGCTCCAGACAGAATGTTTTGCTTGCTGCTGTGAAGAATATAAAAAGGGGAAAAAAAAAAATATCTCCACTTAAGTTGAAGAATTGCAAACATTTGGACTCAATTAGAGGGACCCGCCAGGCCTCCTCCCCTTCGCCTGGTAACAGTTTCCACGGCGATGCCCCGGCTGCGAGCTAATTGGCTGTGACTGTCATCACGAGGCCCCCCATTGGTTAATGTGATTAAAAGTGGCCTCTCGTCTTCTCGGTATTACGATGTCAAGCGGCGGCGTTCCGCAGACATGACTCAACAAACGCACAATAGTTCATTTGGACACACACACCAAAAAAACAAAACAAAAACAAAAAACGGGTAAGCGCAATAGTTCAGTGTTCTATTCAAACGCATAACATTAGCCACAACTGCTGGTAGGCTTGAAAACACAGAAAACCACAGTGCCAGCATTAGCCACAACTGCTAACACGCTGATAAAGATAATGTAGGTAATAGTCTCTTTAAAATGCTACAAACAATGATGTTAGCAGCACGCTCATATGAATTCTTCAGGGCCCAATTTAGGCTCCGCTGACGCCGCGCAGTCAGTCAGTCAGCTCAGTTGAGCTGAAATTTGCCCAAAAACGAGACGAGCGATCGTGGGATAATGTGAACAAAACGAGGAGCAGATGTGAAAGAATTTGGAGAAAGAACAGAGCGACGCTCGCCTGAGTGACGGCAGGAAATGTAGGCGGGACACCGCCAACTAGTGGCGCTCGCTCAGCTAGCGTATTACCCGCACTGTTATTGGATTTGGCCGCCGCTGCCGCCTGCTGTATTTGTTATTCCGACATTCACGAGAACCCCCGCCCGTCTGACGGCTGGGACGGCTTTGACCTCTGAAGCGCCAGATGGAGGCAGGAAATACCAAAATAAAGGTCCAATCCTGATACATTTCAACGTGGAACGATTCGATTCGATGCACTCGCACTTTTTAAATCCAAAAAACGGTTTTCCGGTTCAAACCGTTGTTTGTTACGAACCTAATTTGTCACCCTTCTTGGGGCTGTGCGTCGTCCGCCGTGCGCTGTGTTGACTGCATTCCTCATTTTACAAACATTTGGATTTCAAGCTCTCACGAGACTGAGCGGCAGTGTTTTGCCAGTTGTAAAAATGAAAAAGAAGAGAAGCGGCCAGCACGTTTTCCATAGCTTGTCAACCAAAAGACAAGGAATGTTCTGGAAGGTCGCCATGTCGTCCAGAAGGCTGCCGGCTGGAAGAAATGGGTATGATTGGACCACAAACAGATTAGCATGGGGGGGGGGAGCAACCAAGCGTGTTGTCGTTTGTGTGCGCTCTGTGATTGTAGCCAGCTGTGGTCTGGACTGGGGGGGGGGGGTCTCATGTATGGATTCCAGTCATTCCAGTCCACTCGCACGCATGGTGGACATGTTTGCGTGTATTGTGGAATCCACATCTAATCAACACACTGAACATTGAGACGAGGAGCACAGTAGCTGCTTTAGTCCCGATGACTCATCGATTATTGTTGCAAGCAGACGTCTGAATCTTTTTTCTTTTCCTCACAATTTGACAAAGTTCCCTGGTGTCTTAATGGCAACAATGACGAGTCTGCCTTTCGGTACCATGACAACGGGGGTTGGGGGGGGGCGTCTCTCAAACTTTTGACACCAAAGACGGCCAAGAAAAATGCCTTAAGTTGTCACTCCACACGACCACCATGACAAATATTGAAAAGCGAGTAGGCCTAATAGTTCATCGAGTGAACAATGATTCCGATCAAATGCTTCAAAGATCATTGAAAATAGCACCTAAAAACCTTCAACAGCAAACATTTGTCAAAGATCAATAGTCGTCTAAAAAGTTCAATAGAACTGAACGGTACTTGCCTTTTTTTCACGTAACACTAGAGGGAGTGTGTGTGTGGGGAGGGGGGGGCAGTGATTTTCAAAGGTGGAGGCATCACTTCACAGACTTGCTCATTTATGTTCCAATGGGTGCAATGGCAACGGGGTGGAATGGCTGAAAATGGCTGAAAATGGCTGAATGTCATTTTCATTCACCGCGACGACCAACGCTCAATTGAGATGTGAGCGTTTGGAGTGACAAGGCGCTCAAATTTGCCGTGCATTTTCCGAGCCGTCCCCAATTTGCGCCGAGAAGACGGCTAGTGCACAATGCGCAGGGGCGCGCTTCGGAATCCAGGGGCCCCTGAGCATTTGTGAGCACGCACCCCCGCAGGCCAACTCACGTAGATGCGTCTTTGGCGGTATCGCAGGAACAGGTTGTGCATGATGGCGCCATCGTGCAGATCGTCCAGCGTCGCCATGTCCTCCACGCCCGCCGCGCCGCCGCGCATGGGCCGCACCTTCTCAAGCGTCAGCGCGTTCTGCTTGTATGTGTACACCTGAAACACAAGCAAATCGTCAAGCGGCAGACCGAGGCACCGTTTTGCATCAGCTCAGCCACTTTTGCTCGGATTTATCTCCACGTGAGCGTTGGAGCTCGGCGGCAGATTTTGGACACGAGTGACTCAAAGGTGTTTGCTTTCAAAGCGGACTTTTTGAACAAAGCTCGACAACATTTGAGCGAAACCGGTGAGTTGCTTTTCACGGACACGTCAATCAAACAAAAAGGAGTTTCAAAGCTTCCTTCGGGCGCTCACTTGAAAAGTGGGAAATTCGCACCGGGAGGAGGTGGAAGGAAGGTCGTTAGCCTCTGAGGTCAAATGCTTCACGTGCAATGCCGCATTCGGCTTGTTTGCTTTATTGAAAGCACTTTGTCTTGAACATGTAAACAAATGTACGTTGGCGGCGTGATGAATAAGAAAGACGACATAAGGCAAAGTGATTTTGAGCCATTCATTTCATTTGATTGGTCAGGACAAAAGGAAGCCTTTACTTTATTTTCGCATTACTTGGAAAGAAAAAAACTCCTGTGGAAGTCAGTGCTCGGTAGCAGAAAAAAGTGTTTGGCTTCAGGGAAAATCAGCAAACTCAAAAAAGCAAAACTTTTGTGTTTGGCATCATGAGGTCGCTGTCATCTGCAACTTAGTTCCACGACGACAATTCTGCTCTTCATCTTCTCACGTTACAATTTTTGGGGAGTTGGAAATATTTTGGGTTTTTTTTAGTTCATTTATTTTAGATAAATGTGCCATGTCTGATCTGGAGAGGAAGCTGCTTTCAATCCCGTTGTGACAAAAGGCACTCGTTGCGACTCTCCTACAGGCCAACAAAAACTCGATTGGAATCAGGATTTTTTGACAAAGAAATCTCCGATTTTATTTTAAGGCCTGAGATGAAGAATTGAACAAAAGCGTGTTTGTAGAGATAACAGAATGATGTGGAAATCATCAGCACACAAAACAAAGTATCGAGTTTCTTGACATACGGAGCCCACAAATTGCTCGGAAAAACACAGCAGCCAGCCGGCAAATGGACTATCTATTTCTAACTTTCTATCTGCCCGTTGAACACAATGTTACATCTTGACGTGTAACACCTGCTTGGGTCGCAACGAACAACCCTCAGAAGGCCTTCCGTCCACCTCTGGTACACAACCGCTTCAACTTTGTACAAGTGTTTCATTCAAGGTAGGCGGCATGAGGGAGACCTTCCACGCCCACGGTAGTCAAAACATGAAAACCTCACGAGCTCACCGTCAAAACAAATTGAAAAGGATCGTCTTCATCTTATCACAAAACAAGAGGAGTATCGGGAGCCTCTTTAATGCAATGCAGGAATTGGACTTGTGGTGTCCGCCAGGGGTCAATGCTGAGGCCCAAGCCGCTCATTTGCAAGGAAGATCACTACGGCGAACTGCTGAAAGGGAACGTGCAAACGTGGGGCGGCAAAAAATGGCTGGACTAAGCATGGCCGGAAGTGGATTTTAGTCCGGCCCACTAATCGGCCCTCACGCGTTTCACGTGGTCGCCAGATTTCACCTCAGCCTACTCGGCGAAAGGCTTCTTTTTAGGCTTCTTTCCACTCTCGCGTCGGCGCGAGCGACAACTGCCGCATCGATTCACGTGACCGACGCATTGTGTTGTTGGCGACAGGTCTGCAACACATGCCACGCACACATCAGGAATTGTTGCTGCTCTGATCGGTCCATTATGTCACATGAGAGGGGGAGAGAGGATGCAGCACGCAGCTCGTTGCTGCTGCAAAAGCAAACTAGTTTGGCAATAAAATTAAATGCCTCGTCTAGTCATCTCGGTCTCTTTATGGTTGTAGCAGGTACGATATCCATTGTTGTCGCTGTCTTTTTGAAGCCACGCCCCCCCGCCCCGGACTTGGAATGCAGCTGTTTCAAAACAACTTATATCCGGGAGTATGTTAAGTATGCTATACTTATATATAATAAGTATATTACGTGCAGAACTCATGTATGACGCTGCCACATCAAGGTGGAGTTCATGCACTTCTTCTGGCGTCTACTACTTCCGGAAATACGCCGTAGCAAACCTGCATGGTATAGTGCTTTGCTGATATGCTTTTATTTTGAGGCCGTGTGGGACCGTGTGGTAAATAAATAACTTGTTGAATGCGACTTCTGGCCGTCTGTTGGACCCAAATAATTACAATACAATACGACAAAACCAACCCTGGGGCTATTAGCATCCCTCCCGCGGCGGCGTCAATCACGGACACTTTTTTTTTTTTTTTTGGTCCAGAGGGCGGAACGGGGCCGGGGGTGATCATTTTTATGAATAAGGGCGGGGGGTCGCGGCCGGAAGGGTACCCAGGTCAAGGGTGGAGGGTCACGGCCGGACCAGCGAAAAAGGGTCAAGTGCCCAGCTCTGCTTAACATTAAGGTGGCACCAAAGCACTAATTCAGTGTCAATCCAACTCCTCAACTCACTTCGACATAGTTTCTTGATAGCACAAGATGCCGGCAAAGCACTACTTTTGTCTTAACAAGAGACCTCAATTGGCACGCACGCACACACACACGCACACACACACCCACACCCACACACACACACACAGAGCTGGATGACACACTGTGACTAAACAGCTTGAGGTGACTCCCTCAGGAAGAAAGACCCCACTGTGCCGGGAGGCCATCACTCACATGCACACTCACGTGCACACCCCCATATACACACACGCACGCACGCACGCACACGCACGCGCACAAAAACACACACATTGCTCACATTCCCGTTTGAGTGTCGCTTGAGGGGGAAACTTTTGGCTTCTTGCAGCAGACAAAAAAAAAAAAAGTCAAATAATTCAACCCTTGTTTGGGTCATCCACTTAGCCATGTCCGGTGTTGCCTTCAGGGAGAGTCGGAAATCTTTCATATCTTTTGTCTGTTTAAATGTGTCTATCTAGCGCGCAATTATCTGGTGATGCCTTCAAGGATGGACTGAAATCAGTCGTTCCCATCATCTGTCCATCTATCCGAGGTTGCCTTCAGGGACATATTTAAATCCCGTATATGGCTGCCAGTGGGTCTATAAAAGTTGCCTTCAGGGACAGCCTGAAATCACAGTTTTCCCTGTTATCGCCATACCTATCTATTTGAAGGACGGCCCCAAGACACGCTTTCCTGTCATCTGTCTGTTTATCTACATCAGGGGTTGCCTTCAAGGACAGTCTACCATTGCGGACTTTCCCTACTATTTCTCTTTCTGTCAACGGGTACAGTATGTCAGGTGTTGCCATCTGGGACACTTTGAAATCCGCAGGCTATCTACCGCAGGCTCTCAACGGGTGAGTGGGGACCAAAAGCGGGTTGGGGACAGCTTGTAAGAAAAAATGACATGCATTTTCAATCGGATTTTTTTGGGTACAATCGAGAGGCCATGTGTCGTACTTGTGCTTTCGTCCCTAGTTTCCTTTGTAAACAAATACAGTGCAGCTCAGCCTTTGTCTCGTGGGCGTCATAGCTAGCCACTGCTTTGGGCGGGAAAGCCAATTTCATGTGAAATGGCGTTTAAAAATATAACATGATGTATATGTTTTTTCAGAAGCTATTTTTGAACCAAAAATATTTATTATTTAGATGAGCAAGCTAATTACCATCGTCGATTTTTCCACTTTAGAAAGTACTTCCAGATGTAGCTAGCCCAGCGTGTCCATTTAGCTACTTCTCTTATCAACGTTTTATCTATCTATCTATCTATCTATCTATCTACCTACCAGTGCTGAAGTATCGGTAGTATGTTTATGGTGCTTAGTGTGAGCTTTCGTTGCTTTCCCTGTAGTTGCCTTTGTGTAAACGTGACTTGACTTTCCCTTTGAGGTAAAAACAACAGCAGTGTTTGGGCCAGTTGATGCGAGTTAGTGCGTAATCTCCCAGCCAAAGCCCCCTCGTTGTCCAGCGTCTTTGTTTCACGCAGATTTACTCCCGTTAGCATCTGTCGCTAGGCTTAGCTCTGGGGGCCCCTCGGCTTTGTTGTCTCAGCGCCGACGTTAGCTTCCACGTCATTAACTTGAAACGGGACCGCGGCAAAGTAAGCACTTTTGGGTAACGCAAACAAAAGCTAACACTTTTGGAATTACTGTACTGCCTTTTTAATTTCTTGTCATTTTTAAAGAGAGAAAACCTCAAGTCAGGTTGGATTTGAAAGTAGGCCAATTAAGATGACTTAGTAGGAAGTCACGTTTTGCTGTTCTGCTCATTTTCTCATAAATACTGATGAACTACAATCACATGACAGGAACTAGGCAGCACGGTAGCCTCGTGGTTAGCACGTCCGCCTCAAAGTTGGGAGGTTCTGAGTTCCAGCCTGTTAGCATGTTGCTCGGGTGGGTTTGCCCCCTCACCATCGCAAAAACGTGATCGCATTATCAAAGATCAACAAATTGGCGACTAATCCATCGTTTTCATCATATGTGTCCTGCCATCCAGTGGCGACCGGCCCGATGTTTGTTTGTGTCCTGAAATTATGTGGTGACCACTCTGTTGTTTGTCCATACCTGCCCTGACATTGGCTGGCGGTGGCCACCATCCTGTCATTTGTCTATAAGTGGAACTGACTAGTGACCAGTCCACCGTTTTGTCTATATGCGGCCCGGCAATGGCTGGCAACAATGTTGCTAGAGTTAAAAAAAAAAAAAAAAAGAATGATCAAAATAAGAACTAAAATTAAAACAAACATTTTTGTTAACGAATATAAAAAAAAATACAAATAAAATAAAAATAAATAACAAATAAAAATGGAATTGACGTTACAAAAATGAAAACTAACTGAAGCTTCGTCTTACGTTTGTAAAAGTAACTAATAATAGCGAAAATGTCCTTTGTTACGTCCTTTAATTAATATCATATTTGAGCTTTTGGGATTCATTTTAGGTCATACAGTCGTTTGGGAGTTGTAGTTGACTTTACATGATCAAACAATTACTTACTGTCACTTATTGTGACCATTTTTTTTTGTTTTATCCTGCACTTGACAAATATTCCATACATTTAAAAAAAATGCAACTAACACTAAAACTAAAATAAAATAAACTAAAAACTCAAATAAATGAAGCATTTTCGAACAAATAAAAACTAATAAAAATAAACAAACCCACTGGAAAACCTCATTAGAACTAACTGAAGTTAAAAGACAAATGTCAAAACAAAATAAAAACAAACTCAAAATAAAAATGTTTTGAAAAAAAAAACTATTATAACCCTGGAGCCTCGCGCCTTCGACGAAACGGCCGCCTCAAAGTTTTGGCGACGCGCTTTTGTCCCAATGGTGAAACGAGGCCAAAAGCCGGCGATGACTTTTGACTCCCGAGTGTTCCCTCGGTGCGTTGCTGACCTGCCCGTAGTCGCTGGTGAAGACCACCACGCCGCCCGAGCAGGAGGAAACGGTGGCGGGAAGATGCTGGTCGTCTTCGCGCAGCCAAACGCGCTCGCCCTGCATGACAACAACAAACCATTTGGTTTGGTCAACAATTTCAGTCACGTGACAACTGAAAACAGCAAACACCCGCATTGCCCAAAACATGTTAGCACGTTAGCTTCACTGATGACGTCTGAACCATTTTGAAAAATAACTGTGACCCCCCCCCCCCCCCCGCCCCTTAATATTACGACTGAATATGCAATGATTTTTTTTTCAAGCCATGCATTTTTTTCACAAACACACAAGCGTGACATAAATGTTGTTGTTTTGGTCTTGTAGGTTAGCCTTACTTGAAAACGCACAAATATTTGGTCTAAAACAGGAAAAGAAAAGAAAGAATACCATACAATACAATTGTATTTATACAGCGCATTTCATAACAGCTAGAGCTGAGAAGAAAATGATGATGAATTTGCTCCTTCTCCATCGCTGAGCCTGAGAAGCTAGCGCTAGCGAGAAAAAGCAGACGTGGCGCCCACCGGTGGGAACACACAAGTGTGTCGTCACACTTTGGGAAAGAAGCCCACGAGGCCCCCCGCCCGCTGGCGTGATTGGACGACCAGCTCGCGAGCGCACGGGAAGTGGAGCGCATTCCTGGGAAAAGCTGCACCACGGCAGCACAAGGGGGGCCTGGGGGGGCTCCGGCCTTCCCGTGGCACACTTTCCACATGTCCTTTTCTTTGTCTGCGGCGTGTGCCCCTCTTGAGCCCCCCCCCCCCCCCCCCCCCCCCACTTCTCTTCCAGCAGCGACACACTTTCTTCCCTCTTAATCGGCTCCCAGTCACGCCTGCAAACTCACGACGAGTCACCCAAGCCCCCCACCCCCCCACGTGTAGGTTTCCGACCCCCTCCCCCACACAACCGACCACCGCCGCCTGTCTGGAGGTCAAACTTCTCCCAAAACATTTTGTGGACATTCATCCATTCGATTGATTCGGTTGACAGTTTTTTGTAAGATGTTTTTTTCCCTTTAAAACAAGTTGAACGCGCTTCACAGTCAGTGTTGACAACTTTGTTTTAGTTTTACATCCGTTGTGGTACGGAAGCCTATTACTGTCACACGAGAATGGGCAAAAAAAAGTCATTGAAAAAAAAAGCTCAGCATTAATGTAATCGCAATTTTTGATTGGCATTGAAATTACGATACTCAAACGATCATTCATTGACTTCAAAATGTAGCATTTATTCAACATAGCAAAACTCAGCTACTCCAAACTCTCCTCGTGGCCATTCATTCCAGCAAGTTGAACACTTGATTCTCGAACTATCGCTTCTTTTTGTCAAGTGCAAAAGGACATAAAAAACAAAGAAAGAAAAGCCTCTTCTTGCATCTTTGCACACATTCAAACCGCGAATAAGCGTCTCCCCTATCTCTTTCATCTCTATTTTCACAAGTCTTGGGACTTACTGGGCCAATCTGGACCTTTGGCATCGTATTTGGAAAGAAAGGAAAATTCCTTGAATCCTTCAAAACCCAACTTTAAATCTAACGTTAAAGGACAACGAGAAAGCAAATGAAAAAACAGTTTCAAAGAAATGCAACAAAAGGCCCAAAAAAAGTCATTTGACTTAGCAAAATGGGGGAAAAAAACTGCTGTTTACAAAGCTAGAAAAAAAATCTGGTTTTGTTCAAGACAAAACCAGGCCAACAGCTCCTCATCTTTTTGCAGCAATGAAAAAAAAGGGAACAAAAACAAAACACGAGTGAAGCATTTTCTCCCAAACTCCTCCTCGGCTCCACTTTGAGGTTTGTGGCTAGCGTGTGTGTAATTAGCATTAGTGTGCTAAAGCTAGAAGTTTGGGGGGGGGTTTTCCCCCTAAAGCTAGAAGTTTATCGGCTAAAAGCTCGTTAACGCTCGAGCTGTGACGTCGTCGCGTTTTGGAGTGTGTCAGCACTTTTCTTGGACTGGAAAATTCACCTCGTTCGAACTCGCCGCACTGGTGGAATAGCAAAACACACACGCGTGCACGCGCACGCACGCACGCACTGACACAAAGTTTATTCTGGGCCAGCCAGCTGCGTGCTGACTGTTCAATCTAAATATGACGTGACCACAAAGAGTTGGCGGTGACGTTGTCATCGTTCAATTCGGGCATACTCAAAGTAAAAAGAAGTTTGTGAGATGTTTATGGAGTAGACATTTCTCAAAGCATGTCTTCTTCATCTTCATCTTCATCATCATCATGTTCATGTTCATCATCATCATCCTCCTCAGGGTTGAGGTGGAGCCGCGGACATGTGTCGGGGTCCCAGCAGGGTGCTGCTCACACATGACTGCAAAGGCTCCGTTTACTGCGTGGCGTCTTTGACAAGGGCTGTGTGTGTGCGCGTGCGTGCGTGCGCTTCAATAAGCGCCCAGGCTTGTTCGCGTGTGTGTGTAGGACACACAGAGCGAGCGAGCGTGCGTACATAAGTGCGCTTTAATGATACTCTGGCGCAGGGGTCACCAACTGCGGTCCTCGAGGGCACCCGTCCTGCAGGTTTTCCATCTCTCCCTGCTGTAACACACCCGATTCAAATGATCAGCTCATCAGCAAGCTCTTGAGAAGCCTGATAACGTTCCTGAGTTGGCGACCTCTGCTCCGGTGCGTGCGTGTGCATTAAGTGCGCTTTAATTGTCGCTCGTGTGTGCATGTCTATGTACGTGAAGTGAAAGAGATTGCGCGCGCGTGCATGTGCGTGCGTGTGTGCCAGGCAGTAGGAGAGAGGAAGCGTGAGAATGGTTTCAGCGCACTTGATTTACACACACAAAGCGCGACTGGGTGATGAAACGTGTTCGTTAAACGTTAATCATCAAACCGAGCAATTGAGCGGAAGAAAGAAAAAAAAAAAAAAGGCGACGGCCCGTGCTGGGAGAAGTCGCCCGACGCGTTCCGAGACCACGACTAAAAGCAACAACAAAATAGATTGAGTTGTTTTTCTTAAAAAAGGTCGTGTTCGGCGGCGCGACGGCAGAGCGGCAGTCGGCGGCCTTCCAGCTGCGGGCGAGCGGAAAGGTCGGCGGCCGGCGTGGCCGGAAATCAACTTGCAACTTTTTCACGCGGCGGCAGACAACAAACGACAAGCGGGCGACAAAGCGCCTCCTGTGGCGGCGTCGCAAGGCAACAAAAGTGCGCTTGTGCGCAGGAAGGCCGGAAAGCGGGAGGGAGAGCGGCCCAGCTGCTCGGCGCCCCGCCACGCCGCGCCGCGACCGACCCGCGGGGAGCGCCGGCAAAACTCAACAAAAATCTCATTTCACAATTGGAGTAATTTTTCAGCCTTGGCCTTGGGAAAAAAAACAAGTCCAGAGACTAATTGTTTTATTAACGGGCAAGTCGACCGCAAAGTGTTCTCTCTAATCCATCCGGATTCATATTGCGCTTGCGGAATCTGAATTTCGCAGCCGTTTGGATCCCTGTGAGGGGGCGGCCATTTTGCTGAGCACTGATGACATCGCAGTTGCGCAGGTAAGCACCAATCAGGGCTCAGCTTGCAAAGGTCACACGACCAAGGTCGGAAGTCGGCCGAGCCGAGCCGAGCCGTGATCGCTTCTTAGCCGATAGCCACTGCCGTGTCATTTTCGGCAAAATGGCCGCCCCCTCGGATGCATCTAAAAATGGCCGCATTCTGCTGCAAAATTCCTATTGCGCGAATGCAACATTTCCCAGAACGGCATGTTTGGACTAGGGCGGCCGCAGAGAACAAATTTGTGGGAAGAATTTGTTGGACTTGACTTGATCTTTAAACAAAGGCGGGGACGGACCAAAAGGCGGAGCGACACACAGACGCGTCTTCTTATTGGTAACTCATTCGTGCAGCTCATTCACAATGAATCTGGGTCAGGTGTTAAGCATCCAAACTGCTGTTGTGCAAGTCAATTATTAACAAAGCAGGGTTCAAAGTTCAGGTCGCTGATCAGGTGCTCGCCAAGCTGTTGCCAAGGCACCGCAGGGGAGAAAAAACACCCCAAAGCAATTTAGCAGGAGCCTGGCAGGCGACGTGAAGGGCGACACTTTCCCAAGCCGCAGCCCCGCTGACCTTTGTGTGTGTGTGTGTGTGCGCGTGTGGCTTGGTGTACATGAGCGTTTTTGTGCGTGTGAAAATGTTTGTCATTATGATTGCATATGCAAGCGTGTTACAGTGTGCATTTGTTAATAGGAGAACGTGTGTGTGCATGTGTGTGTGTATAGAAGTATGAGTCAGGTCGTTGATCAGGTGATCAACAAGATGTTGCCAAGGCAACGCGGGGGGGGGGGGGGGCAATACGCAGCAGCCTCGCAGGCAACGTTAGGGTGACACTTTCCCAGCGGTGCGTGTGTGTGTGTGTTTGTTTGAATGCACAATCTATACACACACGCGTGTGTGTGCATGCGCGTGCATGAGGCAGCCGCAAGTTAGCACGCAGGCTAGCCAGCAGCCGCCTCCCCCAAACAGGAAGTAGCTCAATGACCTTCATTAGAGTGACGACACACTCGCGGCCAGGTGCGGGGCGTCACCATGGCAACGCATGACCCGAACACAGCGGACCTTCACTCAGCAGACCGAGAGAGTTTGTCGAAAGGTCAAGTGAAAAATGCACGTTTGTCCGTTTGAGTCAAACTCAAACGTGCACGCGGACAAAGAAGAAAGCCGTCACCTTTGGGCCTTTTGGTTTTCCTTGGCTGCTTGGCCAAAGCTAAGCCAGCGAGCGCGAGAAGTCGTCCGTCGTCTTCCCGCTTCATGACCAGCGCGGCAAACCAAACGCCAAAGGCGGGAAGTCGGCGAGTTGGAAGACAGACGGACCAATCCTGCGCAGGCTTCAAGAAAAGCGGAGGCCATCAAAAGAAAACGCTCATGTGCAATCGAGTCTTGCGGCCTGCCGGGCCACTTCCCCAGGGTCTTCTTTCGCCGGCTGGCTGCCCGAGTGCGGTCGGAGCCCTGACGCTCAGCCTGCCAACCCGAAAACAAAACACTTCCTTATTGTTTGTTATCCAGGCAGCAGCCTAAGTGATCATATCTAGCTGGAAGCCAGTGGAGACTGTAGAGAGTAGGGAACCTCGAAGACGGCCGACGCAGCCCTAAACCTGTCGCACCCAACTCTGGGCCCCCAACTCTTAATTTGTCCTGCCGAAGCCAACAATTGTGTGAAAAGCGTTGATCTCGCTTAAATCCCTCTGATGCGAGCTGGGCGACTTCCTTGTTGTCCTTTCATTCCAACATGCAAACATCAACAACGTCCAACAAAAACGTTTTGTCGGCCACTCGCGCAATGGAATGTTGTGGAGGGAGAGGGGGGTGGGGGGGGTTACACATGGGGGGCCTGAAAGAGGGTCATCAGCCTTTCTGGAATTTTCACTTTTTCATTGGAGCTCAACCAGATTTGTTTTCTTCCACTGAATGCTCCATTAAAAAAAACAAAAAAAAATCATCATACTCCTTCACGTCTACGCAGTTAGCTTAGCGTCAGCCACGACTCGTCATCTCTTTACAAACACGACTGCTCGAGCAAAAGTGGCTTACCGCCATGTAAAGAGACAGTGACGAAAATAAACACTTGTACAAACATATTCTTTTTACACTGTTAGCTTAGCGTCATCTGTTCATGAATATGATTGTGTGCGCAAAAATGACTTTAGCTTCGAGTGAAGAGACATTTGTTCAAAAGAAAAAAAAAATGTTCCTTTCTCACAGTTCTCTTCGCTTCGATGACCTGTGACCCGAAGAGACATTTTTGTTGAGATGACTCGTCCAAGTGTTAATTTGACACTGTTAGCTTAGCATTAGCAGCTACGTGTCAAACACTCTTGTGTCAGCAAAGATAACTTAAGCTGCATGTGAAAAGGCAATTCCTGTAATGCATGTTCCTTTTACAACTGTTAGCTTAGTTGATGGTTGGTCGGGGGTGTCGCTCAGGGGATGTCGTTAATCATTTAATAAAGATGAAATCATCTGCAATTTTTCAAACAAGACACAGTTCACGCATGCTCCTTGTATATTGTGTGCTTAGCTTAATTTAGGATCCGCTACTGTGTGCTGTAGCGCCAAATAAGCCTGACTGAACACAAGAGTGACGACCTGACTGCGACCTAAGCGGACTCGAGCAACGAGTTTTTAAACGAACAACTGACCTACTTTCTTTGCCTCGCTTTCAACTCTGTTTACACAAGTGCAAAAGTGCGCGCGTGCATGCGTGTGTGTGTGTGCGGCGAGTGTGAGTTGAGGCCTGGCAGCCGAGCCGGTTCCGCCATGTGCTGTTCAGCTGTGCGCGTTGGACTTTTTAGGAAACTGGAAATTAGCTCCGAATCCGAATTGCTCTCCACGGGAACAGCCTTGCTGAACAATATCGGCAAGCGCTACATTGCGAGGCCGAAGCCAATCATCCCGTAATAAAACATGGCAAAATAGGCAATTCATAACCTCTATCACCCAATCGAGCCGTAATATGGACTTTTCCTTGGCGTTACTCCATAAAATCAGGTTTTATTTGGCAGTGTGAAAGGGGGCTATCGCTTCATTTGCTGCTGTGTATTTCGCTCAATTTGAACTCCTCATATCCTCCCTATTCCAAAATTGACTCAACAGATTCAAACCATTCAAACTTTTCACCCCATTCATCATAGCTATGCAACTACTTATCACATTCACCAAATTCCCACAAGAACTGTCCAAAACTAAGATTATTATTGTACTGTTTTTCGGGGGGGGGGGGGGGGGGGGGGGGTTTGCCGACATCTGGTGAAATCCTCGCGTGACTCGGGTGCAAAAAAATGTGATCGGAACATCCCTATAGCCTAGTTCATTAACTCAAGTGTAGTGAGCGCGATTGCTTTCAAGGATTTGAGTGGCTCAGTCGCTAAGCTAACGGCAGATGATCAAGACCTTCAAACTGTGAATATGTGCTCAATTGAAAGCTTAAAACTTGTTGGTTTGTTT